>NC_080735.1:2051416-2066416 GCF_019097595.1 Hemibagrus wyckioides | reverse complement strand
GTGTGTGTGTGTGTGTGCAGTGTGTGTGTGTGGAGGCAGTGTAAGGAGTGTGTGCAAGGTGTGTGTGTGTGTGTGTGTGTGTGTGTGTGTGTGGGTATAAAGGCAAGGTGTGTGTGCAGGAGTGTGTGGTGTGCTGGGAGTGTGTGTGTGTGTGTGTGAGTGTGTGTGTCCCAGGGCATGCAGGTGTGAGGCAGGTGTGTGTGTAAAGGAGTGTGTGTGTGTGTGAGTGTGTGTGGTGTCACACAGGAGTGTGTGTGTGTGAGTGTGTGCATGCACAGGTGTGTAAAAGGCAGGAAAATGGTGTGTGTGTGTGCAGTGCAGTGTGTGTGTGAGTGTGTGTGTGTGCGCATGCATGGTGTGTGCAAGGCAAGGTGTACAGGCAGTGTGTGCAGGTGTGTGTGTGTGAGTGGTGTGTGTGAGTGTGTGTGCTGCTACATGCAGGTGGCATGTGTGTGATGTGTATGCATGCAGGTGTGTGTGTGTATGTGCAGGTGGCGCACATGCAGGAGTGTGTGTGGTGATGTGTGTGTCCAGCACTGCAGTGATAAGGTGTGTGTGCATGTGTCACAGGTGTGTGTGTGAGGCAGGCGCAGGCAGGAGTGTGCAAGGCAGGTATGTGTGTGTGTGGAGCTGTACACATATGGTAGATATGTACGCAGGTAAGATCACACACAGGTGGTGGTATGAGGTCACATACAGGTGTGGTCACAGGTGTGTGTAGGTACAGGAGGTGGGATGTGATTGGTACACATACAGGTAAGATCCATGCAGGTAGACTGTCAAGGTGGTATCCATGGCAGGTGGTGTGGATGTGGTGGTGGTGGAATAGGTGTGGTATACAGGTGTGGTAGGCAGGTAGCACCCACAGGTGTGGTGGTGTGATGCAGGTGTGTGGTAGGCAGGTAGGCATCATACAGGTAGGTATAATGCAGGTGGTGTAGATCCATACTAGGTAGGTAAGACCCAGGTACAGGTGTGTGAGGCAGGTGGTACAGGTAGGCATACAGGTAGTGAGGACACAGGTGGTACAGAGTAGGTAGTAGGCAGGTAGGTATAATACATGTGTGGTAGGTAGAGGGTAGACAGCAGGTGGTAGTAAGAGGTAAAGCAGGTGGTGGGATCACAGTGCAGGTGGTAGGCTACAGGTAGGTAGGTAGGCCATATGGCAAGAGGTGTAGGCAGGTGATGTGTGTGCATATACAGGCAGGTGTGTGTAGGTGTAGGCAGGCAGGTGTGGTAGGTGTGGGCAGGTGCAAGGTGTGGTGCAGGCAGGTGGTGCACAGGCACAGGTGGTGGCAGGTACACAGGGTACAGGCAGGCACAGGTGGTGAGTGGTGGTGTGTGAAGGCAGAGGTGTGTGTATAAGAGCAGGGCAGGTGGTGTGTGTGTGCAGGTGTGTGTGTATGGTGTGTGTGTGTGTGTGTGTGTGCATGCAGTGTGTGTGTGTGTGTGTGTGTGTGTGTGTGTGTGAGTGCCAGTGTGTGCAGGCAGGTGGTGTGTGTGTGTGTGCGTGCGTGTGTGTGTGGTATGGCAGGTAGGTGTGGAGTGCAGTGTGCGTGAGAACCTATACCGTTTCCTTTCATACTATAGCTCACATATACTGTATTCCTCGAGGTATTTCTGGGCTGTTTGTTTATTTATTTATTTTCTAGGTTGGAAATCTGGGGCTTCTTTTCATGCTGCTGTTCTTCATCTACGCTGCTCTGGGAGTGGAGCTGTTCGGAAAACTCGGTCAGTTCTCCACTTCTCCCAAGAAAAAAACAACAGAAGTGGTGATTCCGTAATTCTACATGAGAATAGAGGTTCTTTTAAAAGTTCTAGGTTTTATACTAGAGAAGATCTCAGCTCTACAAACAGATTTACACACACTGATCAGCCATAACATTATGACCACTGACCGGTGAAGTGAATAAGACTGATGATCTCCTCATCATGGCCCCTGTTAGTGGGTGGGATATATTAGGCAGCAAGTCAACATTTTGTACTCAAAGTTGATGTTAGAAGCAGGAAAAATGGACAAGTGTAAGGATTTGAGTGAGTTTGACCAAAAGGGCCAAATTGTGATTAGACCACTGGATCAGAGCATCTCCAAAACTGCAGCTCTTGTGGGGTGTTCCCGGTCTGTAGTGGTCAGTATCTATCACAAGTGGACCAAGGAAGGAACAGTGGTGAACCGGAGACAGGGTCATGGGCGGTCAAGGCTCACTGATGCACGTGGGGAGTGAAGGCTGACCCGTGTGATCCGATCCAACAGACGAGCTACTGTTGATCAAACTGCTGAAGAAGTTAATGCTGGTTCTGATAGAAAGGTGGTCATAATGTTATGGCTGTCAGTGTATAATATACATAAACACTGTACACTATATATCACAGAGGATAGAGAATAAAATAGTTTCATTGTGGAAAAGTTGTTCAGTTAATTTCTCGTTGTTTTGTCTTTATTTTTTGTTTACGGTACATTACTGAACAGCAGTGTTTATGTTTAAAATGTCAGAATATTATCAAAAATACACAAATCAGCACTAAATCACACAAACACAAATCACACAAACACACAAATCACACAAACACACAATCACACAATCACACAAATACACAAACACACAAACACACAATCACACAAATACACAAACACACAATCACACAAATACACAAATCACACAATCACACAAACACACAAACACACAATCACACAAATACACAAACACACAATCACACAAATACACAAACACACAATCACACAAATACACAAACACACAAATCACACAAATACACAAACACACAATCACACAAATACACAAACACACAATCACACAAATACACAAACACACAAATCACACAAACACACAATCACACAAACACACAAACACAAATCACACAAACACACAAATCACACAAATACACAAACACACAATCACACAAATACACAAATCACACAATCACACAAATACACAAACACACAAATACACAAACACACAATCACACAAATACACAAACACACAATCACACAAATACACAAACACACAAATCACACAAACACACAATCACACAAATACACAATCACACAAATACACAAACACACAAACACAAATCACACAAACACACAAATACACAAACACACAATCACACAAATACACAAACACACAATCACACAAATACACAAACACACAATCACACAAATACACAAACACACAATCACACAAATACACAAACACACAAATCACACAAACACACAATCACACAAATACACAAACACACAAATCACACAAACACACAAATCACACAATCACACAAATACACAAACACACAAATCACACAAACACACAATCACACAAATACACAAACACACAAATACACAAACACACAAATCACACAAACACACAAATCACACAATCACACAAATACACAAACACACAAATCACACAAACACACAATCACACAAATACACAAACACACAAATCACACAAACACACAAATCACACAATCACACAAATACACAAACACACAAATACACAAATCACACAAACACACAATCACACAAATACACAAACACACAAATCACACAATCACACAAACACAATCACACAAACACACAATCACACAAATACACAATCACACAAATACACAATCACACAAACACACAATCACACAAATACACAAACACACAAATCACACAAACACACAATCACACAAATACACAATCACACAAATACACAAACACACAAATCACACAAACACACAATCACACAAACACACAAACACACAAATCACACAATCACACAAACACACAAATCACACAATCACACAAACACACAAATCACACAAACACACAAATCACACAATCACACAAACACACAAATCACACAAACACACAATCACACAAATACACAAACACACAAATCACACAATCACACAAACACAATCACACAAACACACAATCACACAAACACACAATCACACAAATACACAATCACACAAATACACAATCACACAAACACACAATCACACAAATACACAAACACACAAATCACACAAACACACAATCACACAAATACACAATCACACAAATACACAAACACACAAATCACACAAACACACAATCACACAAACACACAATCACACAAATACACAAACACACAAATCACACAACACAAATCACACAATCACACAACACAAATCACACAACACAAATCACACAATCACACAACACAAATCACACAACAACACAAATCACACAATCACACAACACAAATCACACAATCACACAAATCACACAAACACACAAATCACACAATCACACAAACACACAAATCACACAAACACACAATCACACAAACACACAATCACACAATCACACGATGTTCATTCCGGTTATTTCGTCTCCTCCTGCAGTGATTTGTGATTCTATTCACTATATTTTTCCCAGTTTCAGTGATGTTTGACTTTTTATCCCGGATCATACTCTATATAGAATAAATTACTCTTTAATTAACGTTCATTAAAGTTTATTAATGAGTTACTAAATTATTCCCTTGATGTTGTTGATACAGAATGCTCTGAGGAGAACCCGTGTGAAGGTCTGAGCCGACACGCAACCTTCGAGAACTTCGGCATGGCGTTCCTCACGCTCTTCAGAGTCTCTACTGGAGACAACTGGAACGGGATCATGAAGGTTAACACACACACACACACACACACACAAACGCACAGAGTTAACACACACAGCAGAGTTAATACACACATAGGTAATACACACACACACACACACACACATAGACAGAGAGCTAACACACACACAGAGTCTCTACTGGAGACAACTGGAACAGAATCATGAAGGTTAACACACTAACACACAGAGATAATACACATGTAGTTAACACACACATACACAGTTAACACACACACACAAAGACAGAGAGCTAACACACACACAGAGTTAACACACTAACACACACACAGTTAACACAAACATAGAGAACGTGAACACACACACACACACACACACATAGAGTTAACAGACATAGTTAACATGCACATAGTTAATACACACAGAGTTTACAAAGAGAGAGTGAACACACACATACACACACACACACACACACACACACTGTGCCATTTATGTTTCCTGAAATGTCACATCACAGGATTATTAGAGGCACTGCAGACAGCATGATTAATGAATTGTGTGTGTGTGTGTGTGTGTGTGATAAAGGACACACTGCGGGAGTGTAAGAGTGGAGACCGCTGCTTGAGTTACCTGCCGCTGGTCTCCCCGCTGTACTTCGTGACGTTCGTGCTGGTGGCGCAGTTCGTCCTGGTGAATGTGGTGGTCGCTGTGCTCATGAAGCACCTAGAGGACAGCAACAAGGATGCCTGCGAGGAGGCTGAGATGGAGGCGGAGCTGGAGGCGGAGCTACAGGCAAATCGTTGGCAAAATGCCGCCGCCTCTGCCGGTGAGGTCACGGGGTCTCCTGCGCTCGAACAGGTAACAGTCTCTTCTACCTGCTGGGGGTTTGGGCTTCTCCAGGTTCTGCTGATCTTCTAAAAACTGTACAGAATAAAAGACCTCACTGATGCTGTGACATTTCTTCAGCTGAAGGAAATAATCCTCATTAAAACTGTTCAAAATTAGCCACTTCTATAAATAGCTGATCCTTATTACATCTTTCTCATTACTGCTGTTCCTCAGCTGTTCATGGAATGTCAAGAGAAAAAAACAATTAAAGACTTAGATAGATTCTACAATAGAATTCTAATTTCTTATTTTAAATAAGCTGTAATAGAGTCAGTGTTTAAACCTATTCAGATGTACGAGATTATTCAAGATTATTTAAATGTGCTAGCTGTTATTTTGTTGAGAAATGCACTTTGACCTCAGGAAATGATCACTCTGCTCTGATCACTGACTTCATCACGGCAAGTAAAAATATCTGACTGCTGAAATCCTGGATCGTTATCAAAAAACATGTAATATGAAGTTTTTTCCACATGACTCACTCCTAATTGGTCGTTAAAAATGTGCCGTGAGACGTGTCCATGCCGGTCCAGTCCAATCACCGCACTAGCATTACCTCAACATCCTCAACTTCAATTTATTTAATGATCTCATGTTTCTTCTGACTGCTCTGTAATTCGCTGTTCCACTTTGCAGCAGGTGATTTTCTTCCTGTAGTCATGGAGATCGTCATGAAATATTAACGGCGCCACCTACTGCACAGGAGCATTTATACAGAACTAATAACTAATATCTAATAATCTCTCAAAGGTGGATCATTCCTGCAACTCTCAGGTGTTCAATTGTTCCTAGCTCTGTGTGTGTGTGTGTGTGTGTGTTTATTTAGGGAAAGAGTGTAAGGAAATCTTCACCGTTATATATTTATATATTTGATTCAATAACAGTATACACCGTGTTGCCAAAAGTATTGGGACATCTGTCTTTCCATGCACATGAATGTAATATGGAGTTGACCCCGCCCCTTTGCAGCTATAACAGCTTCAACTCTTCTGGGAAGGCTTTCCACAAGGTTTAGGAGTGTGTTTATGGGAATTTCTGACCATTCCTCTAGAAGCACATTTGTGAGGTCAGACACTGATGTTGGACGAGAAGGTCTGTCTCACAGTCTCCACTCTAATTCATCCCAAAGGTGTTCTATGGGGTTGAGGTCAGGACTCTGTGCAGGACAGTCAAGTTCCTCCACACCAAACTCACTCATCCATGTCTTTATGGACCTTGCTTTGGTCACTGGTGTGCAGTCATGTTGGAACAGGAAGGGGTCATCCCCAAACTGTTCCCACAAAGAGCATGAAATTGTCCAAAATGTCTTGGTATGAAGCTGAAGCATTAAGAGTTCCTTTCACTGGAACTAAGGGGCGGAGCCCAACCCCTGAAAAACAACACCTGAACTCAATGATCTGGAGGGGTGTCCCAATACTTTTGGCAATATAGTGTATACTATATCATTTATATAATATTCCTATATTTTGGAAGGAAACACACTTTAAGTTTCTCTAAAAGCCTGAGTTATTTTGACCCGAGCCCAGCAAAATAAATCTGACTCAGGAGGTTTCCATTTCCAGGGCGACGACCTTCAGGACAGAAACCTGCTCACAGTCGGGAAGCCAAGTATATCGAGGATGCTGTCTTTACCCAATGACAGCTACATGTTTTACCCCAAAGCTGGACACAAACCCAGAGATCAGCTCTTCTCCAAACAGCAGACCATCGATCACACCACAATTACAGGTCACTGCTGATATACAGAAATATATTTTCACATCAGTCATTATTATTATTATTATTATTATTATTATTATTATTATTATTAAACTATATTATATTATTATAGTTATTAAACTCATGTTTAACTAAATATGTGTTAAGTAAAGGTCATATTAATTTTTGTTGTCATTATAAACAATTTATATTTTTAAATCAAATCAGATTATTAGTATTAAAAGTAGTAGTAATGGTGGGAATGAATTGTATATATATATATATATATATATATTTTTTTTTTTAATAAAATCTGATTGTTGTTGTATTAATAGCTTTCATCCTAAAATGATTATTATTCTGTAGTTTACATAAAATCTGAGTTAAACATTTTAGTATTTTGTATTTGAGTTCGATCCTTTCTCTTGTCCTCAGGCTCGTCTCTGTCAGTGAAGTCGGAGTTGTTTGAATGGGAATCTCTGCTGCAGGTTCCAGAGCCTCCGCCTGGCCCCACCTCTCATTTAGAGCCCCTCCCACCGCATCATGTAACTCGACAAAAGTCTGTCCGGATGCTCCAGAGACAGGTAGCGTGTCACAGTTCAGGTGTGGATCACTCTGATGATTGTGAGACTTTTACATTCCGCCTTTCTCCCTGTAGGAGGCGATAAAGAGCGACTCTGTGGATTCCGCCAGCCCTGGATCGATGGACAACTTATTTCTGCACCATTCCGATTCACTCAAAGTTCCCAGCATCCCTCTGACCGGAGGCTCCGCCCCTTGTTCTCCTCTAGCCACGCCCCCTACATGTCGGAGTCGGACAGCCAGCGTCCAAACAAGCCGACGCGTGTACAGCCAGCGCAGCATCCCGTCACGCAGATCCACACACACACAACCGGACACGCACAGACACACGTCTAACACACACACCTCAGACGAAGAAGTCAGACAGATCGTCTCGCCTGCCGAGGCAAAAGACTCCACTGTCCGGCTCCTCAGACGCAGCCACACCTTATCTCCACATGTCGCAGGCGCTTTATGTCTGAAAAGCCAATCACACAGAAGTAATAGTACAGGAAGTGACCTTAGAAAGTACAACAGCATGGACTCCACCCACGGGGCGTGGTCAAACCGGCCGCAAAAGAAAAGCACGCCCTTTAAAACGCAAGAAACTGAAGCGTCTCTGTTGCGCAGGAAGCACAAAATGAGTCCGCCTTGCGCTTCCACTTCCACAGACCCGCCCACGTTCTCTGAAACTTCTCCAAGTGGCGCAGTTCTAAAAAGACGAGCGCCGTCATTTGACTCCACGCTGCTCCGGGAGACTTTGGATCTTCCTGACTCCCTGCTAGTCGCTAAGCCCCTCCCACAACCTCATTTATCAATCCATCTGTCCCTCCCTTTTGAGCAATCAAACAATCGCGTGTCAGACGAGGACCAATCATCGCACTGTGTCCTGCTCAACCCCTAATCAGAGTTATGGACCTGTTATGGGCGTGGCTTATCATTATAGGCTGGTTCGTTCAGCCAATGAGGATTCAGACCAAAACATTTGATGCTAACGTGCACCTTTAAGCTAAGAATTGTAAAAAAAAACAAAACAAAAAAAAACAAAGAAAAACAAAAAAACACGATAACGGTAGGTAGGGTGAAAATGAGTTATGCAATTGTTTGTTTATTTGTTTGTTTGTTTGTTTGTTTTGTTTCCCTAATCATGTTGATTAGAGATTTGAGAATAGATAAACTCGTATTGTTCTGAACTATAACGAGGCTCACTGTAGCTCCCTACCCTACGTTCACACAAGCCCGTGACGAGTGGGCGTGGCCTTTAGTTTCGATGAGAAGCTGTAGTAGCTGTATATAACTTCTAAAGCTAGCTAGTTAATCAGTGTGAAAATCATTCGTTTGGTTTATGTCTTTCACGCTCGGCTTCGCGCTAGCCTCATTCCTCTGATTAGATTAGCAAAGCACGCTAACTGCACTAGCTGTGTACACTCACTAGAGGCACCATCGATCTCTGCTACCTCCTCCCTAGCTTTATTTTTCTACGTCATGTCTCTGTACACAGGTAATAAGAGCTTGTATCTGACAGGATCATTCGAAACCACGGTTTTGTTTTTCTTCTATTTTTCTGTCAAACCGAAGCACATCGCAGGGAGAAAATGAAGCTTCGAATAGGAAAGGATCGGTCCGAGAACTCGGTCCAGACAATCGCTTGGATTTGTCGCTTCGCATCTCATTTGCATGAAATTAAGAAACCTCATTTGAGAAGTCGCTGAAATCGTTTGGTTTGGTGTAGAAAACGTTCTCCTGTCATTCCGTCGCTCGCTCTTGTGAACGTAGGGTTCCGGTCACTTCACGACAAATCAGAATAATCACGAAGCGGATCCTGACCGTAACAGAAACCTGTGTGTTAGTATGATGGTGTTAATGGAACCCAGGTCTGGGAAGAATGCAGATAAAGCTACTAGATCCTCAACACATTTTCTGAGGAGAAAGGTTTTTTCTTGAAGGCAGCGATGTTGACAGACCAGTTTCTCAGACGAAATGTCCAACACTGCATGGCAGAATCATCAGGACTGGACGCTGGAGTCAGCAGTTACTCCACAGAGCTCTTATATTTATTGAATGCAGCACCTATGATATTTTTATATTAAAAAAAACTCAAAAAAGAAAAGAAAAAGCCCTAGAGTTTTGCACGCACTCAGACGTTTTTTGACTAGAAAATGTTGTTTTTTTTTTTGTTTTTTTGGTTGGTTGGTTTCCTCTTGAAACAAACAAACAAAAAAAACCTTTCTATAAAATATATTCGACAAAACACTTTATTTATTTTTCCCCCTCGGGACACCCAGAGATTCTGCCGCATGACATAAATGATTGTTTTATTATTATCAAAATTGTTAATAATTGATTTTAATTTTATTGCTTATTGATGAACATTTCAACCCCGTAATGATGTGAAGGTGGAGTCAAACACGGGGCGTGGCTCGTACACGCAAAACACGTTAACAAAAACACGACAAACTCCAAAACGCATCAGCGGTAACGAGGTCCGGATTAAACAGCAGCCTGCTTCTACTTCTGTTTGATTTTTTGTTGATTTGTTTTTATTTGTTTTGTTTTCGTTTTGTTCCTTTTTCTGATCGTTCGTTGTCGTTTTAGTGTCATAATTATTTTTCTGATTTATTTTGTTTTTTGATTTTGTTAACAAATTTTTGTTTTTCGCATTTTCTAATTTGTAGCAGTTTTTAGTTTTGTTGGGTTTTTTTGGTTTTGCTGTTTTTTTCTTTGTGTGTGTGTGTGTGTTGCTATTGTATTTATGTTTTAGTTTTCTGCTTTCTTTTTTTTTTGGTTGTTTGGTTGATGTTGATTTCTACATTTTTTGTTGTATTTTAGCCTCATTCCATGCTTTAAAATGCCTTTTTTATTCTTGTTGCCTTTTAGATTTTGTTATGTTGGGTTTTTTTTTTACTTTTTCTGTGTTTCTGTTTTGTTTTGTTGTGGTGTTTTATTGATGTTTTGTTTTGTTAATGTTTTGTTTTATTGTGGTTTTCTTTTGTCATGGTTTTGTTCTGTTGTGATTTTGTTTTGTTGATGTTTTGTTTTGTTGAGGTTTTGTTTTGTTGTTGTTTTGTTTTGTTGATGTTTTGTTTTGTTGATGTTTTGTTTTGTTGATGTTTTGTACGTCCAGGCGACTGTCAGTATGCCATAAAGCTTCACAGCCCAAAGCCATAACCTGTAGCTTCTCCTCCATAATCTCACGGTGTTCCACTCATGCTGTTGTTGTATTTAATAAACATTGGTTGTCACTTGTGCAACAACAACAACAACAACTCCATTATAAAGTTTTATCATGTTGCAGTGCAAATCTGTGATTTATAACCATCTCACAAAGCAGAAGAAAGTCAACATTTTTACTTCAAACTCGATTCTTCCCTCAGCTTCAGACCAAATCTAGTTGCAGCGTCGCTTCGGTTTATTTTCATTTCCATGTTTTCATGCGTGATTTTAAATCCTTTAAATTTCTGAAGTGGAAGAAAGACGATCTGTGGAAACTTAAGGGCTTGTAAATCAGTGGGTTACGATCAGTCACGGACCTTCCGCACATTTCCATTCCTTTTTTTGTGTTTTGATATTGTGATAAATTGTCTATACAAAAAAAAACCTGGAAGAATTTTGGTGTACGTCTTTGTTGAATGCCAAAAAGACTGAAAGAGCGACGCTTGGACTGTTCCACCATCAGAAATCAGGACTTGTTATATTCAGGGCACTGAAACCACGAACAGAGGAAATCCACTGACTGTGTTTTAAAGACAATAAATTTTACTGAAGCCTGAAACACATCTACGCAAATCTCTGAAAAATGGACGACTTCATGATCGGAGGGAAAATGACGCCGATAAACATGTCTGGCTTTTTATTTCACAGTCAGAGTGATGCAACTTCCTTTAAACTAGATAAAATTTCAGATTTATAAAAAGTTGTAAATTTGCTGATAAACGTTTGAGGAATCTCTTGTTAGATTTTCTACAATTTATAGAATTGTACTGAAACATTTCTTATTAACTCTTTAGGTTAAAAATATAAATCTGCTGCAGCTGAGTGGCTCCTGGACAACGAGGCAAAATGACCAGAGGAATCTGTCAGGATTAATAGCTAAAGCAATAGGAGTAAGTGAATAAATAGAAATAAGATTTAAGAAATAAACAACAATTAAAACTGGTAGAATTTATAGAGTGAACGTGAAAACTTCAGAACATCATGATGAGCTACAATGATGTTGTTCTCAGAGAAGGACACGTGAAGCAGTGTTGGGTCGAAGCCTGACGTTGAAGTGATTCTCAGAAGCTTCACAAATGAAACATACGATATTGCCAAAAGTATTGGGACGTCTGTCTTTACATGCACACGAATGTAATATGGAGTTGTCCCGCCCCTTTACAGCTATAACAGCTTCAACTCTTCTGGGAAGGCTTTCCACAAGGTTTAGGAGTGTGTTTATGGGAATTTTTGACCATTCCTCTAGAAGCGTGGTCATTTGTGAGGTCAGGCACTGATGTTGGACGAGAAGGTCTGGCTCACAGTCTCCACTCTAATACATCCCAAAGGTGTTCTATGGGGTTGAGGTCAGGACTCTGTGCAGGACAGTCAAGTTCCTCCACACCAAACTCACTCATCCATGTCTTTATGGACCTTGCTTTGGTCACTGGTGTGCAGTCATGTTGGAACAGGAAGGGGTCATCCCCAAACTGTTCCCACAAAGAGCATGAAATTGTCCAAAATGTCTTGGTATGAAGCTGAAGCATTAAGAGTTCCTTTCACTGGAACTAAGGGGCGGAGCCCAACCCCTGAAAAACAACACCTGAACTCAATGATCTGGAGGGGTGTCCCAATACTTTTGGCAATATAATGTACATCCAAGTGGAAGAATCCGGCCAGGAGAATGTAGTGGAGTGGTAATCAAAACAATTTGTTATTGTAAAATGCTCAGGAATTAGTTTTAACTGATAAAATGAAATTAATGTTGTTTTTTTTGTGTAAAAATTAATTTTTATTACTGATCTAAAATTTATATTTTGTTTTAAATCCTTCAGTCTCTCAGTTTAGAAGTAAAATATCCTGTAACCTATATTTACCCCAGCTACACTTTGACTAGCTTGGTTACTGGAATCGACGCTAACCTAGCATTAGCAAAGAAACCAGGCTTAGCCAAATATAGCTAGTCAATGTTAGCAAATTAGCAAAGACTCAATATTTCACTCCATCTCTAGATTACCACTTGCAGTGCGGTGGATTGTACATCTTCACACGCACATAATTAGCTAGAGCGCTAATGACACTGTGCTTGACAAGGTCACTGAAGATGAAGAATTAGGATGATCCCTAATGAATTTCATTGGCCATGAGTTCATGTGAGTGATGTGTAGAAACCTTCAGGATTTAAAATGTAAGAAGGGAAAAGTTGTTTTGTTTTTTTATCTTGGAAATGTAAGGAAGTTAGAGAAGGTGTTCAGTTTCAGTAACATTCAAGCAGCTGAGATATTACAGGAGTGTATTGAGTGAAGCACGGCTGAAGATGCTGAGTACAGAACGATACGAATTTATGAACTTCTATCTAAAAGGACTTCCATGTCTGATGGTGTAGAACTCCAGTCTCATGTGTACGGCTTCAGCAGGCTGTTCTTCTGCTCCATTCATCCTGAGCAGGACGATGACGAGGCGCTGCCGTGATTTACTCGGAAATCGTCTCTCCCCTAAAATTCCAGAGGTGTTCAGCTGGATTGAAGTATTTAACTTTATCTATTATAGACAGGCTGCAGGTTTAGAAAATGAGTCCACAGCCTTGATGATTAGAATTAGTGTCTCAGTCCAGAACCTCGTTACCTCAGAAAATGTGATTTCATGCTGTGTTTGACTGAAGCTCATAACTCTAGGAAAAACACACAGGGAGCTGCCTCTTTACTCGGAAAGTCAGTAAGTCGTGTTCCTGGATCCTGACACCGTGTCAGCATGTCTGCTCCGAGCACCAGCGTAAAGAAAACAGCACTAAATAATCAGAACACTAGTGTTTATATCAGAGCCATCATCTTCATCATGGTTAAATCTGTAAAGGTTTGCTAGTCGCTAACAAAAGTGCAAGCTTTCATGGAGGCGTGTGTTTCTTTCCCCACTTTGTAGCTTAAAAAAAATTACATAATTCCGAGTTCAGGCGTCTCAGTTCTAAGGTAAGTGGAATGCAGTATAGTTTTATAAATATCCTGGATCTCGTAGGAGATCTTGGCTGATGCTTGAGCCGTGTCCTCACCGCTTCCTGATACTTCAGTGAAATGTTTCATATCTTGTAACTTTCTCAGTGTTTTCCAGTAACAAAAACACGGCTCTGCTATGATAGAGTGTTAGCGTCAGCTCTCTGCTGCCGCTCTTCAGCTCGCTGTGTAAATTGGCCGCGCTGCATCAAGTGCTACTCTACGTGCTGCTGAATAATGAGCTGTGGAGATTGTTCTGCTGTTCGGTTAGACTGCCGTGGACTCGCAATACTCAAGACTCCTCCGTTTATTTCAGTGCTCGCTGTCACTTCTCTTATTTATCAACATCCATCCATCCATCATCTATACCCGCTTTATTCCTAATTTGGGTCACAGGGTCCTGCTGGAGCCTATCCTAGCACACATGGCAGGGGTACACCCTGGACTGTCCATCACATATAGACAGACAACCTCACACTCACTCCTATGGGAGTTATTAGAATCACCAATCAACCTAATGTACATGTTTTTGGACTGTGGGAGGAAACCAGAGTACCCAGAGTAAACCCACACAGGCACGGGGAGAACACGCAAACTCCACACAGAAAGACGACTGCCTGTTCGAACCCGGGATTCCAACACGGGACCTTCTTGCTGTGAGGCAACAGAGCTGACCACTAAGCCACCATGCTGCCCTATTTATCAACATATTTGTTATTATTTATTTGTTCGTTTTGTCCCATGTTTAATCTGTATTACATCATAATGAGGTTTCTAAAGCAGGAATTTAGCAGGTGCTCCAATTAACATCCATAAAACATATTTTTCTTTGTTAATGGGATCTCAGGATTCTCAGCTTCTTCCACACTAAAATCCAGGACTACAAAATCAGGACTTCCTGGTGCACGGATTTATTTCATGGGCTGTTTGTTTATAGGCGTGGCCTGTGCTAAATGCTATTAGAATTGCTTTAGGGGAAAAAATGTTAGGGGGGGGGGGCACAAATTGCTTTGATAATTGTTCAATTTTGTCCCTCATTAAAGTTAC
>NC_080735.1:2013916-2046416 GCF_019097595.1 Hemibagrus wyckioides | reverse complement strand
ATTCCAGTGTGATTGTGTAACTCCTTCTTTCCGCTGTTGAAAGACGAATCGTTAGCGTGGATTCTCCCAGAATTAGCGAAGGGGAAGTCGACAAGGTTGCGTTGAAAACAGTACTGCACCTGACCCTCGACGGGAAGCCACTCAGTCCTCTTCATCTCATTGGCTAGAAGATTAAAAAGCGGGCGGGATCTGGTAGCCGGGTGGGCGTGTCTCCACCGTCTCGATCAGCGTGGGGCTCTTTTCGATGGTGGTCTGGTGGATGGCGTCGTTGGAAGGATACGGCTGTTTGGGGGCTTCGGGGGAGGTGAAGAGCGTCATGTCGGTCCCCAGCAGGAATTTCTGCACCGCCAACACCGTCAGCGCCGCCTAGCCAGATTCAGCAGATTAGTCACGTTAATATGTTAGCATTTTTGTAAAAATTCACCACAAGACAGGAATCGTTAATTAGTGATCGTTAATGCGCTGAGCTTAAGAAGCCGAGTCATTAGCGCCGGAGTTAGAATTCTAGCTAACAGCTACGCTGCAAATGACTTTTACTCCACTTCTTTCTGATTGGTCAGAAACTCTGGAGTCTGATATGGTTCATTTTTATCCTAGCGGCTCAATCACTGATATTTTTACCATTTTGGTTGAAGTTTTCTTCACGGTTTAAGGAGAAGTTTCTGGATGATGTGTGGAAGGAGTCTCCAGTGTCAGAGCTTTGTAACAGTTAAAGGTAAAGCTGAGACCGCAGCTAAAATTCCACTTCTTTTTGTACAGTAATTAACGGAACTTTGTGGTGATCTGACGACACAATTCATAAAACTTTTCACATTTTATTAGAACTCAGCGTTAGCGTTGAGATTATCAACATCCAATCAGAGAGCAGCAGTGAGAGAGACCGGGATGACGAAGCTACGTGACACAAATGCTAACAAAATCAAAACTAATCGTTTGTGTGAACGCTGTACCGTTCACTGCGTCCCTGCCGCGGCGGGAAAGACTCCTGCTAACTCTGATGGGCGTTTTATTAAAACTTAATTTAAGAAACAGAAATTCACGTGGAAATACATGTGAGTAGCGTATGTTACACGTTGTAGGCAGAGGTTATTAAAGCGCATTAGAAAGTGAGGAGAGATGAGTGCAGGGTGAAGTGCGCTAGGAAGTGAAGGCGGAGCTACACTAGCGCCGGTGTTGGAGGTGGTTTAGACAGCAGCCTGTGGCTATCCTCCAGAAAGGCAATGGTTTTAAACCTCTGCAGGTTTAGCAGACACAAGTAGCCCTGAAACGCAGAGTTCACAGTCAAATCCTACTTATACTGTGTGTGTGTGTGTGTGTGTGTGTGTGTGTGTGTGTGTGTGTGTGTGTGTGTCTGTGTGTGTGTGTGTGTGTGTGTGTCTGTGTGTGTGTGTGTCTGTGTGTGTGTGTGTGTGTGTGTGTCTGTGTGTGCGTGTGTGTGTCTGTGTGTGCGTGTGTGTGTCTGTGTGTGTGTGTGTGTGTCTGTGTGTGTCTGTGTGTGCGTGTGTGTGTGTGTGTGTCTGTGTGTGCGTGTGTCTGTGTGTGCGTGTCTGTGTGTGCGTGTGTGTCTGTGTGTGCGTGTCTGTGTGTGTGTGTGTGTGTGTCTGAGTGTGCGTGTGCGTGTGTGTGTGTGTCTGTGTGTGCGTGTGTGTGTCTGTGTGTGTGTGTGTCTGTGTGTGCGTGTCTGTGTGTGTGTGTGTGTGTGTCTGAGTGTGCGTGTGCATGTGTGTGTGTGTGTCTGTGTGTGTGTGTGTGTCTGTGTGTGTCTGTGTGTGCGTGTGTGTGTGTGTGTGTCTGTGTGTGCGTGTGTGTCTGTGTGTGCGTGTCTGTGTGTGTGTGTGTGTGTGTGTGTCTGAGTGTGCGTGTGCATGTGTGTGTGTGTGTGTCTGTGTGTGTGTGTGTGTGTGTCCTGCTTATCTTACCCAGGTGAGAATGGAGAAGAAGGAGAAGGCGATGGCGGCTCGTGCCGCGTCCGATGCCTGCTCCAGGGGCAGTTCTTTAGGTGAGGTGCGACTCCACTGATTGGCCAAGAAACAAAATCCCACAAACCACAGAAACGCCCAAAATCCTGCAGAGGCATGATGGGGGAAAAAAACGTTTTAAAAATCCATCCAAATGTGGGTTTTTTCCTGTTTAAACTGGCAACCAGACTAGAAAATGCTAGCACTTTAACATTTTCAGTAGGAATTGTTAGCGCCACGTGTCGTATCGAGTCGCTATAAAGCTCCAGTACGTTTAGCTACACGTACGTGCGTTTCACGTGTACACGTGTATACTGTATATATAGTACGTTTACCTGAAAAGCCCATCTCCAGCAACACGGCTCGCTTGCGGTCCTTCACGCTGCTGATCTGAGGGAAGTAGACGTCCAGAGCCAGGAAGCACAGGCTCGCTAAAAACGCCAAGACGCCGATGATGATGCCGTAATTACAGGCATCCTCGTTTTTGTTGAACACGCAGTGCAGGCGCTCGCTGCCCATGTTCACGTAGCCTTCGTTTACTATGGAGCCAAACACCACCATGGAGAAAACCTACCAGAGAGAGAGAGAGAAAACGTGTGTGTGTGTGTGTGTGTGTGAGAGCAGACACGAAAAACACGTCAACACGTTTACTAACATCACCGCAGAAACGTTACAGCTTCACTTCTGACACTGGAGACTCCTTCCCTGGACGCGGTCTGGTGTTATAAATCACCATGTGATCGCTGTGTGGATTCATTTCATTCATTTCCTTTAAAATTCATTCATCATTCTGAGTTACAGCACTGAGGTTACTGCTCCATTCTGCCCCCTAGTGGAAAAACAGAGTCGAATAGCTGGAGACGAGTTTCTTTTCATTCAGTTACGACTCAGAAAACCATCCAAAATCCATCACTGAGACGAATTTAAACCTGGAACTGACCACAACTGCCCCGGGGCTAATGTCTATACTGTTTTACACTGTCACTCTTATTTTCTGTCTCTCTCTCTCTCGCTCTCTCTCTCTCTCCCCGTTTCTCTCCCTTTCCTCTCTCTCTATCTGTCTCTTTCTCTCTTTCTCCCTCCCTGTCCTTCTGTCTCTCTCTATCTGTCTCTCTCTCTCTCTCCCACTCTCTGTCTCTCTTTTTCTGTCTGTCTCTCTCTCTCTCTCTTCCTGCCTCCCCTCTGTCTGTCTTTCCCTCTGTCTCTCTCTCTCTCTCTCTCTCTCTCTCTTCCTGCCCCCCTCTCTCTGTCTGTCTTTCCCTCTGTCTCTCTCTCTCTCTCTCTCTCTCTCTCTCCCCGTTTCTCTCCCTTTCCTCTCTCTCTATCTGTCTCTTTCTCTCTTTCTCCCTCCCTGTCCTTCTGTCTCTCTCTATCTGTCTCTCTCTCTCTCTCCCACTCTCTGTCTCTCTTTTTCTGTCTGTCTCTCTCTCTCTCTCTTCCTGCCTCCCCTCTGTCTGTCTTTCCCTCTGTCTCTCTCTCTCTCTCTCTCTTCCTGCCTCCCCTCTGTCTGTCTTTCCCTCTGTCTCTCTCTCTCTCTCTCTCTCTCTCTTCCTGCCCCCCTCTCTCTGTCTGTCTTTCCCTCTGTCTCTCTCTCTCTATCTTCCTGCCCCCCTCTCTCTGTCTGTCTTTCCCTCTGTCTCTCTCTCTCTCTCTTCCTGCCCCCCTCTCTCTGTCTGTCTTTCCCCCTCTCTCTCTCTCCCTCTCTCTCTCCCTCTCTTTCTCTCTCTCTCACATGCTGAATTATTTTGTATTTTCCACCTGAGTGTCAGAATGTGGAGTAATTTGCACAGGTGTGTGAGACGTTTTGTATGCTTTCATTCCTCGCTCTTCACATTCACATCCTTTTAACTCTTTAACGCTTGATATCTGCACGATTCCTTCACACGCTACACACGCTACACACGCTACACACGCTTCACACGCTTCACACGCTACACACGCTTCACACGCTTCACACGCTACACAGGCTTCACACGCTTCACACGCAACACACACTTCACATGCTACACATGCTACACACACAGAAGAATAAACTCCAGCTTTTTACTACCATTTAGTCTGAAATGTGCTCGTGCTATTTAGAGACACGCCTCGCTGTACGCTGACGCACATCACACACACACACACACACACATGTTCATTCATTGTGGTGTTGTCATAGTAACAGCATTTATTGGTCAAAAGGACAAAATGTGCTGAAAGACTTCACTTCCTGTTTCTTATAATCATCACCTGAACATTTAACACCTTTTCATGTGAAACATCTCTGGAAGCCCTGATTTATAAAGAGCTGAACACACACACACACACACACACACTCAATTATATAATGCATCCTAGCACATACAGTAAAAGTATTATTTTCCTCTAGATTTACAAGATGTTGTTCAGACCAACAATCAGTACACACACACACACATACACACACATACACACATTCTATTGTGGTAAAATGTATTAGAGAAAGTAATAAAAGCCCACATCACTCTACACTACAGCTCTCTCTCTCTCTCTCTGTCTCTCTCTTTCTTTCTCTCCCTATCTCTCTCTCTCTCTCTCTCTCTCTCTTTCTCTCCCTATCTCCCTCTCTCTCTCTCTCTCTCTTTGTCTCTCTCTTTCTTTCTCTCCCTATCTCTCTCTCTCTCTCTCTCTCTCTTTCTCTCCCTATCTCCCTCTCTCTCTCTCTCTCTCTCTCTGTCTGTCTCTCTGTTTCTCTCTCTGTTTCTCTCTCTCTCTCCCTCTCTTTCTCTCTCTTTCTGGGTAATCAGGGCGATCTCCTGATTTGTCCGTCATACAGGAAGTGTGCTCTGCTCAGAGGATGACATTGGGGAGGAATGTTAGATCATAACAATACTCAGACACATCTCCAGGTTTCAGTTTGCTCTTTAAAACCTGAGAGAATCAACAGGATTGAATTTTACTCAGCTTTAATCCTTTAATACACAGCTACACAAATACCGAGAGAGAACGAGAGAATAAACACAACTCTACAAGATTACTGTCCTGATTACTGCACAAACCCAGCAAACTTTTACTGTACCTTATTATTATTATTATTATTATTATTTTAAATACTGAATTAAGCATTTATTATCCCACTTTATTTATATTACAACCAATTACATTTATTATTATTATTATTATTATTATTATTATTATTATTATTATTACTCGCAAGCTCTTAGTAAGTTAATAACATTTGATTATTATTTTTTTATTCTATTTTAGCATCTAATTATTGACACTCGTTAAAATGGAGCTCGGCGTTTCCACGGCAACATGTGACGTCATCGCCACTATAACAGCATCCTACGTACAATCACACACGCCTCAAAATGACAGGATTATTATTATTATTATTATTATTATTATTATTATGATTATTATAGATTAGTGTTGAGGAATAAATCCCTCCCACAGACCCGCAGAAAGGAGAAGTCAAGGAAAAATAAATAAATAAACAAAGAAAAAAATAAGAAATAAATAAACGGATATCGGTTTTGTTTTGTTTTTTACCCAGGCCAGGAATCGTAGGATGGTCTGCGGTCTCTTCAGGAAGGTGATGGGGTCGAATTCCGCCCCGGTTCGGCCCGCTCCGTACGAGCCCGTCCCGTTCATCATCATCACTGTCTTCCTCTTCTTCACGCGCTTTCTCTGCGCTCGGGATCTGCACAGCCCCGTGCGCGTGCACAACCGAAAGCGCGCGCGACCGGGAAGCGGGGAGGATTACAGGACTGCAACGTCATATTCGGTTCATCAAAGAAAAAAGTCACGTTTTTTAAATAAAAATAAATAAATAAATAAATTACGAAGAAGCATAATAAAATAAAATTTAATTTAATAAAATGAATAATAATAATAATAATAATAATAATAAGTGTAAAATTATAAATGTAATAAAATCTATAAATAAAACGTAACATTTAAAGTCTATACATTTATAGTTGGTGAGAAATAAAGCAATTATTATGTTTCTTTTTAATTCATAAATAAATCGCAAAAAAAATCTTTAATGCACCATTCTTCATCTAAATATCATCTGAATTTTTCAAGAATTCTTTTAATTGTTTTTAAATTAAAATCCATGTCAGCAAAAGAAAAAAAATGTAAAAAGATTATTTTCAGCGAAATGATAAGAGTTATTATTATTATTATTATTATTATTATTATTATTAAATACACTGTGTATGTAAATACCGATTCACTGCATAGCATTCTTGACTTCCGGTCGTGTACGGTAAATAGTATAAATAATAAAATGACTTCCGGTCGCACAATAAAAGTCTTAACACTAAAAGAACATTGTGTTGTTGTTGTTGTTGTTTTCAAAGGACAGGAGATAAAATGCTGATGACTGTATAAAACATAAACATGTCCATAAAACATATACAGGATGAATTATAAAATACAGCTGCGGAAACATCTGCACATAGTACATGAGTGATAGGAGGCTTTTTTTTGGAAGAGTGACATTTTGAAAACATGAGACATTTTTAATAATAATCATTAAACTGTTGCATCAATATGGATCATCAATTTTCAGAAAGATTATCTGAGTTGAATTAACCTGTTGAAATAATGATGAGTCACGTGACTTTTGGCACACTTGTTCCATCCCTTGTAAAGTTTTTCTCACACAGCAGGTGGCGCTAGAGCTCTATTTACAATCCGCTACTCACTCTGAGGGGAAAAGCTCTCTTATCATAGAGGTTAGATTGGGATTTTATTATTATTATATATATTTTTTTCATTTCATTGTCTGTACCACTTATCCAATCTATCCTCGGGTCACGGGGAGCCTGTGCCTATCTCAGGAGTCATCGGGCATCAAGGCAGGATACACCCTGGACAGAGTGCCAACCCATCGCAGGGCACACACACACACACACACACTCCGGGCAATTTAGAGACTCCAATCAGCCTAGTAGCATGTCTGTGGACTGTGGGAGGAAACCGGAGCACCCGGAGGAAACCCACCAAGCACGAGGAGAACATACAAACTCCACACAGCGGGAGTGAACCCAGGACGCTGGAGGTGTGAGGCGAACGTGCTAACCACTAAGCCACATTATTATTATCATTATTATTATTATTATTATTATTATTATTATTATTATTATAGGTTTTTATATTTGTAAGTGCTAAAAATTTCTGTTTCTGTACCAAAAGCTTTATCCGACTTTTATCTGACACATGCACATCAGACACACACACACACACACACACATATATATATATACATACACACACACACACTGATCAGGCATAACACTGTGAGCAGTGAGAGGTGAAGTGAATAAGACTGATGAACTCCTCTCCTGTTACTGGGTGGGATATATTAGGCAGCAAGTCAACATTTTGTCCCCAAAGTTAATTTAAGTGAGTTTTCAGCAGGATAATGTGTTGTGCAAAACAAGCAGAAATGGTTCAGGAATGGTTTGATGACCACAACAACCAGTTTGAGGTGTTGACTCCGCCTCCAAATTCCCCAGATATCAATCCAATCTAGCATCTGTGGGATGTGCTGGACATCCCACAGATGTCCGATCCATGGAGGCCCCACCTCACAACTTACAGGAGTTAAAGGATCTGCTGCTAACATCTTGGTGCCAGATCCCACAGCACACCTTCAGGGATCTAGTGGAGTCCATGCCTCAAAGGGTCAGGGCTGTTTTGGAAGCAAAAGGGGGACCAACACAATATTAGGCAGTTGGTCATAATGTTATGGCTGATAGAGGTATATATATATTTATTTATTTTTTTTTTTTATCAGTTCACTCTGCTACACTTTCAGTCTTTTCACTTCTTCACTAAACTCAAACTTATTTCAGAGATATTCACATGTTTATCACTCGCTCGAACCCTTTTGACCCTCGAGTCTTGCTCCAAAACAAATTAACTCTGACCACCGGACCCATTGTTGCCCTTATCAGAGGTCAGAAGGTTATTTTCCATGATTACTTGTGACACGGCAACCGCTTCCTCCCTGTGCATCATGCATGGTAATGACGGGATTAACTTACACGCAGGAGGAATTAGATGAGGATCTGGCAACCGGATATCCGCACCCTTACAGCTAGAAATGATAAAGAAAATAAAGGTCGTGTAACATACACACACTCACACCAGCATATATATATATATATAAATATATCAGTGTTGATATTTATACCACAGCATTGATTCATTATCTTGAACAGCAGCTCTGGCGGTAGCTCCGCCTCTAGGAAAAAAAATGTTTCTATAGCTACAGGGGTTGCGTAATCTAAGACTAATAATAAGTTATTTAAAGAAAATAAAAAAAATATAGCAGTTGATATGGTGAAGCTCCCTATGCAGCATTTATGGAAGGAGTCTCCAGTGCAAGAGAAAGATTTTCCTCTTCAGGACTGAGGAGTTTATACTTCAATTTTATCTCCTTATTATAACTTCTTATTACTATCATCATTAACTTATTGTTTTTTAATAACATCTTATTAACTTCAAGACAGTCTGGTGAGGGAAAACCGCTAGGAGTAGCTGCTAGAAGTGAGAACAGGAAGTAACTTGTCTCCCTGAGGTTCTTAAAGGTAACCACAAATGGATGAACAGAAGATTTTTAAATAGATTATTTGGAAATCTCTATGATGTCAGAGGAATTCTGTAAAATACTGTACACCGGCTTCACAATCAGGCTGTTTCACACCAACCTGTCGTGGATTATTACCCTAACACAGCGTGTGCTGTAGTGTGTTATCTTTCATTTCAACTTAAATATAAATGATTATAATTCATCTTCTCAAAATGGCATGACATTCAGTGGGGTTTCATCATTTATCATCTTGACTCTCTCTGACACACAAACAGCAAAGCTTTACTCTTGGACCAGCATGATGACTAATCACTACATTTTTAATCACCAGAACCGGAGCGAGTCTGAGTGAATTTCCTGACCTAAAGTAGTTTTAAAGACAGTAGGTCACATCAGGGCTCGGCTTCTATAGTTACATCCTCATGACGCTGTTTTTAATTACTCCTGTTACTGTTGTGGTCAGATTCCACGTAGAAGGCGTTCGTCTCCTCCCTGATCGTTTTTAAAAATCTGATTGGTTAACGATTTGGCTTGATTACTTAACCTTCCGTTAGCGCTGACATTAAATTACAGCAATAATTTAACAGCTCAGGATACTTTTCCATGCTGCTGAAGATTTACGCCCTCGCAGAGTCATTTAATAACAACAGCTATGAAAGTTCTGCTAAAAAATGACTGGAGTTGTTTAATTTTAGTCAATTCTCAAGATTGCATTCAGAAAATTTGGGAATCCTTCAGTGAATGATTAAATAAACTACAGATTGAGATTTGATTGATATTCATTATTACCCATCATGCTCTGGAATACTCTAAACCTCTTTGATGTATTACTGTAGTGTTCAAAGCAGCTGTATCTGACTAAGGTTTGAGATGTGAATCCATCACCCTCTCTCTCTCTCTCTCTCTCTCTCTCTCTCTCTCTCTCTCTTGCTCTTTCTGTGTCTCTGTGCCTACATTATTCATGTTGGAATGAGACCTGAGCTAAAGTTACATCAAGCCAAGAAGACCTGACAAATTAATGCTCCTTCTGCAGTCCTACATCGGCACAAACACCGACACAGATCCTCTGACACAGTTACTTCACCCCTCGCTAAGTCACTCATGAAAGGTCGAACCGAACCCATCTGGTCAAATCCAGGAACTAGTCATGTCCTGTTCAGGCTCCTTGCAGACAGAGCCTCTGCCTCTCAAGTAATCGATAGAAGAAAAGGATGTGTGGATGAGTGTGAGGAGAGAGGGATATAGAGAACACACTTCGGTAGAGGAACTCGCTTCACACGTGTTTTTGGTCTGTTAAGAAGAACCATGAGGACAGACTTTCCTACAGTTAGAGTGTGAGGTAAGAAAAGTTCTTTAGAAAATGGAGGTTTCATGATCTTTTTTTTAACCCTGCCAGATTTTTGTTAATACTGATTTTCTGTCAATTAAGATTAATTATATTTTATTTGTATAGAGTTTTTAACAATGTGTGTTGTTACAAAACAGCTGTACAGAAGGATATAACTTTAGGAGGGAAATTTCACTTCAATAAATTTATCCATAAGTCAGAGGTAATGAGGAACAAACCCCCTGTGAGGAACCTTCAGAGAAACCAGACTCATCTATCTGGTTTCTCTCCACCGGATTGTTTGATTATAAAATAATTTCTCTTCTTTATCTGTATACTATATGGTAAAAAAGTGCAATTGTGTAACCAGGAAATTCAGTCTGGTTTTAAGATGAAGTCCTATTTGTTGAAGTTATTAAATGGAGGCTTGAGTGCAAAACAGTTCATGGCGATTACAATCCTAAAGCTATCAAAGCAAACATAGTCCTAATCCAATCTTGCAAATCTGTTTGTATCATTGCCATCTTCATGGCTTCATCTTCAAGTCGTACCATCTGCAGTGATCTCAGGTAGCTAAGCTGTTCATGTGGACCATCCTCAGCACCAGCTAAATGTTTTCAAATGATAAATCCGCCCCCTTCACTATTAGAGATACCAACAAACATCCTGCACATTTGATTAAAGTAGACGTGACAGATAATAAAAGACCAAAAGTTTGCTCTGTTACTGCAGGCCTTCTGTAGTATTATTTTATCATCAATGCAAAATCTGACTGGGAGCCAGTGTAGTGTGGCTAAAATAGGTTCTAGTGAGGACTCTAGCTGCTGTGTTCTGGACTAACTGGAGCTTGTTTATGTTCATACTGGAACATCCAGAGAGTAAGGTGTTACAATAATCCAACCTAGAGCTAACAAAAGCATGAAATGGTTTTTCTGAATGATGTAGAAACATTATATTTCTTATCTTACAATATTTCTGAGATGAAATAAGACTAGTCTAATATTCATAACACGTCATACCACATCTCTTGTATAAATGACTGTGCAAAATTCATGAACAAATCCGTTTGTATTCTAGTTGTTAAATGAGGCCCATTGTCATTAAACTTAGTCAAATGTTCCTATAGATAGAATTTTAATTTATCTCTCTTTTCATTAGGCTGCAAAACAGAGAATAAGACAAAATGCCAGGCAAAAAGGGGGACTCCAAGTCAGCGGCGAAAAAAGGAGGGAAAGCAGAGCCAGAAAAAAGCAAAGGCAAAGAGGAAGAAAAAAAAGGGAAGGATGACAAAAAGGGTGCTAAAGATGACCAGAAGGGAGGAAAGGATGATAAGAAAAAAGGAAAAGAAGACCCCAAAGGTAAAGGAAAAGATGATGGAAAGAAAGGAAAGGACAAAGGAAAGGGGGCGAAGGTGGTTAGTGAGTCAGAAGAGGTGTCAGATGCAGAGCCCATTGAGGATGATGAAGAGTTAAGTGAAGAAGAATCAGATGAGGACACACGCAAGCGTGGACATGGAAAGGCTGGTGCTAAAGGCAAAGCGGCAAAGGGAAAGTCCAAATCAAAACACGCTGCATCAGATGAGGAAGAAGATGAAGAAGAAGAAGAGGATGAGGAAGATGAGGAAAATGAAGAAAGTGAAGAAGATAGGAAAGGAAAAAAGAAATCGAAAGACGCACATAAATCCAAATCTAAACCTGAGGCAGAGGGAACAAAGAAAAAGGCAAAAAAGAAGGATGAGGTTCCACCTGAGACTGCACCAGAACCTGCAAAAAAACTATTTGGCTTCCCTGGAATCGGGAAGAGCTCAAAGAAGCGTCTAAAAAGTACATCGAGACTGTTTCTGGGACTTGGCAAACAAAAGAGTTTTGTGGTCAGAAAAAAGAGAAGGAAGTCTGTTTTGAAGAATGCCCCGAGGCTTCTGATGCGCTTCAAAGCCAGTAAGAAAAAGAAAAAAGAGAAGGAACAAAATGACCAGTTGGGACGCAAACCATCCTACATGTTACTGAAAATTGGTGGCAACAAACCAGCAGAGAAGAAATCAGGGCTGTTCAAAGGACTTTTTGGGAAAAAGAATGCAGACGATGGGTCAAATTTTAAAAACCAAAGTCTGATATTGGGTAAAGTTGCTGGAGCAACAAACTGGTTAACTAAAAAGTTCCTCTCCACAAAATTAAAACAGAGACCATTTGACAGAAATCAAGGCCGCTGGGGAAAGTCAAGTAAGAAACGGTTTCCTGGGGGAAGTCGACAAACAAGCATGCGAGGACCTCACGGGCATCACAACTACGCATATGAACATGATTTTGATGACTATGACTATAATAACCAGGGTAGAATGAGAAATGGTGCATTTAACGGACAGTCATTCCAGAGAAACCCAAACTGGTATGAAGATCCTGATGACTTCTATGAAGCGCAGTCACATGATCCAGGCTACTATGAATTTGATGATGAATACTACAACCCACACATGGACATACAGAACGGAGGAGAGTATTATGAAAATGGTATGGGCTTCTATAACACATATTCTGCACAACATCAAATGGGGTACTACCCCGAGGAAATGGAGTACTATGACCAACAGCATCTGATGGATCCATACTACTCTGACAATATGGAATACTATGATGAGAACCAGTATCTAATGGAGGATTGTTATGAACCTTATGAAGATGAAACTGAGTTTTATGACCAAGGTCAGTTTGATTACTATGATGACTCTCAGGAATTCTATGACAATCCATATGGTGAAGTTGGAGTAGCTGATCCATACATGATTCCGTATGCAGCTTATGAAGATCCATATCTCCAGAATTACCAGCTTAATTACAGTGAATCAGTGGTTAACCCATATCTTGAATCTTCCTATGATATGTACCAGCCATATAGTTATACCATGCATGAGGTCATGGAGGGTGATGAGTTTAATGATGTTTCTGTTGAGCCAATGGATCTTCAAGGAGACATGTTCAGAGTTCCCAGGCCTCAAGTAAATCTTTTTGGCAAAGAAAGAATACCAGTTGAATTTCCTCCATTTCCACCACAATACTATCCAGAAGAGATGTCACAGGTTAATTATAAAAATGTACCGTTCATTCCTGATGCACGCATGGATGGTGCTTTTCCTGCACAAGAAATGCTGCATCCAGGGTTACCTCAGGTTCCCACACCAACTGCAATGTTAATTAAGCATGCTAATAGTCCTCAGGGGTTTATAAGCCCTAACGCTCAGTCTCCATATATGTCACCCATGGCCCAAGGTGCTTTCCCCCCCTCACCTACACCAAGCAGGAGGTCCATGGGAATGATGGCTTCCCCTGTACCGAGACCCCTGTCCCCTATGTTAGGACAAGAAAGATTCACAGAGCCGCTAATGGATATGGGGCCTCCCCATCTTCCCATGCAGAAACAAAGCTTTCACGGCTCTCCTCAGCCCTCGATACGGAGAAGACAGAGCCCCTCTCCACAGCCCTCCATACGTGGATTTGGAGTTAGGAATGTGCCTCCACCTCCACTAAGAGGAATGTCATCTCCACATATTCAACGCCCACCTTCCCCATTTGGAGAGAGAAAAGTCAGCCCATCTGCTTCTCCAGCAGCCTTTAGTCATTTCCAGCCTCAGGCTTCATTTGTAGAAGCCAGGTCTTCCCCAATTCCTATGGCTCGGCGAATGCCTAAGCGATCGCCCTCATTCCGCACAGGCCCTCCAGCTGCTGCTCATGGTTCCATCCGCAAGCAAAGCCCACCCCATTCTCCCCGTGCATCAATAAGAAGACCCAGCCCAGTTTCATCCCCAGCAGTAACTCATCGTCCATTCGGTGCCAGGAAGCTTCAAGGTTCCACATCTCCTCCTAGGCAAATAAGTCCTCCAACTTCTCCCCAAATGGGCAGGCGTCCTTTGGGAGGTGTTCAGCAAATGGACTCCAATAGGCCACGCTCCCCATTTGCAGCTAACAGATCATCACCTGCACCTTCACGGAGAAGTTTTGCAGTTGGTTCAGAATCTCCACAGCCTCCTCTGCCACCTGGACAAAGATCACCATCACCAAGCTTCTCCCGTAGATCAACCCGTCTTATGAGAAACCCACCACCTTTTGGATCACCGGGTGGTCAATTGCGAGGAATGGGGCGTCCAAACATTCCCATGGGAACAGTAAAACCCTCATTAGGTCAAATGGGTCGTTTTAGTGCTCCAACCAAAAATATGTCACCATCCAGAGCATCCATACGTAGCAACAGATCGGTCATGGCTCAGGACATCAGAGCTTCCCCAAAGCTTCCAGGTCATCACCCTGGGATGGTCATAATGGGTCAGAGGCACTTCATTCCCCCAGGACAAGCAGGATCCTCACGGAATACACAAAGACCTGTTGGTCTTGGCCGTCCTCTGATGGCCAGGCAGTCTTTGAGGCGAAGACCCCCTTCACCACAACCTTCTCTAAAACATATTGGGCCTATATCACCCCAACCTTCCGTTAGGCATTTTTCTAGGCCATCTTCCCCTCACCCCACTATCAATCGTGGCTCACCATTACCAAAGCGTTCCCCTTCCCCTCGTGCACCACCCATTACTTTTGTATCAAGTCCTTTTCAAAATGTTCAAATGTCAGAAGCATCTTCCTACCCCATTGCAGGAGAATTTGATCAAATGATAAGCATGCCTCAGTCACCCATGATCACCAATGCACTACAAAATCCAAGTATTTCTCATGCCTCTTATAATTCACCCTTTCTGCAACCTGTGCAACCTAATGTCTCTGAAGTCATTGGTATACAGCAGTTTCCTGAACAACCATCTTCACCCCAATTATTAAACGAATTACAAAATCCAAATTTGCTTAACACCATGTATACTTCTGTACCTCAAGTCACACCAGTGTTACATACTGTTCTACAGCAGTCCCCAGAGACACTAGCATCACCTGTTATATCAAATGCTTTGCAAAATTCCCAGGTCACTGGAGCATCTTTCATCTCACCACTGCAAAGACCAGGCTCTGCATTAGCCCCTGTCACACACCTTCCTAGCTCACCATCGATGCAGCCATCAATGCCATCATATGGTCCCGAAACAGTACTTGGACAGAGTCCAGGTCAGGCTGCATCTCCAACACTTTCTAATGCAATTCAAAATCCTTACCTTCATAATGCTTCATACAAAACAGTTCTTCAGATGCCTGCCTCCCCCTACTCACCAGTTGTGTCACAATATGATTACATAGAGGAGCCAGGCCCTGGCCCCCTCCTCACCAATGCTCTACAAAATCCTAATGTCCGAAATGCTACATACCGAACACATTTACAAAGGAGAGGATCAAGATATGCCCCTAGCCCAAGGAGATCACCAGTTCTCTCAAATGCTCTACAAAACCAACAAATCCGGAAAGCTTCTTACCAAACACATATGTCTCATCCAAGTAAAGCCTACGGCTATGTTCCCACGAACGCTTATGCCCAGAGCCCTATTCTGTCAGATGCACTGCACAATCCTCAGGTTCGTGGCGCAACCTACAATCTGCCAGGTGGCACACTGGTACATGGCAATCAAATGGTGGCTCCAGCTACCTCTCCGATGCTTACTAATGCTCTACAAAATCGACAGGTACGGAATGCTTCCTACAGACTTTCCGATGGAACCCTAATAAATGTGGACCCCTACTTACAACAACCCTTGTCTCCAAACATCTCTAATGCCTTAGGTAACACAAACCTCAGATATGCTTCTTATAGACTACCAGATGGAACTATAATCACCACAGACTCCCTTCAACAACAGCAGCAACAACCTTCTTCTCCAAATCTAGCCAGTGCTTTGCAGAATCCAAACCTTAAAAATGCTTCCTACAGACTTCCTCCAGACAATTCACTCATTTCAGAATGCCACCAGAAGCCTGCATCTCCTAATCTGTCCCGTGCACTTAGAAACAATAGCATTCGAAATGCATCCTATAGGCTGCCAGATGGAACCGTTATTTTTACAGAACAACAAGTGGAACCAACTTCTCCAGCCCTGTTAAATGCACTGCAGAACCCAATTATTCGAAATGCATCCTATAGACTAGGTGACGGCACAATTATTTTTCCTGATTATAATCAGTCAAAATCGACCTCCCCAAATTTAGCGAATGCACTTCAGAACACACAGATGAGGAATGCTAGTTACAGATTGCCAGATGGATCTATTATAACCACACAGCTGACTACACCTTCCCCTAATTTGGCAAGTGCTCTGCAGAATCCAAACATGCGTCATGCTTCCTATAGGCTACCTGATGGAAATATAATCAGTGCTAATCCAGTTCACTCACCAAGCCTGTCCAGTGCCCTGAAAAATGCAAACATCAAAAAGGCCTCCTTTAGGCTTCCAGATGAATCAATTTTTTTAAGTTCTAAGCCCACGAGTCCAAACCTGGCAGCGGCCTTGAAAAATGAAAACCTTCGCAAAGCCTCATACAGACTACCGGGCGATTCTCTTATCTCAGCGACTCCTCATACAAGCAATCTGAAACTTTCACAAGCCCTTTTAAACAAAAATCTTCGTAACGCAATGTACCGTTTACCCGATGAATCTGTTCTCAGGCAAGGTTTTGCTGTTTCATCGACACCTCAATTGAGGGATGCTCTAAAAAACACTGGCCTAAAGAACGCCTCCTACCAACTGCCTTCAGCACTATCTACTGTCACAGCGTCCGGATTGATTATTGGGCCGGATGGAAGATATGCAATTGTGACCCCACAAAGAAAAGGTCCTGAAGAACACTGGGCTATGAATGCCAGGGACAGACAAAGTGCAGAGGATGTGTGGGCAGCAGAGAGAGTTTTACCTCATGGAACTGTACAGAATCTTACCAAGTGGTCTATGTACCGGGACGAAAACATGATGGACCACCTTTCTCTACCACCCATTGGTTCTGGATCCAGGGAAGGTGAGGTGCAGTGGGTACCAGATCGGGAGGGGGAGCCCACAGGCCAATGGTATGATAAGGTAACTCAGTTTATTTACTTTTATCTTAATAAATAGTTGGAGCCAAATGTTTTCAGCGGGTTTTCTAGAATTTTATTCATGAAAACTTAAACAGATGATAATGAAACATCTTGTGTTTCTTGAAGCATTCTTGAATTCTCAGCACCTAATAAGCATTTCAGAAATCTGACTAGATTTATAGACGATAAATGTAATACATTTATAACCTGGTATAGTTTTACATGTTGGTAATAATGGAAAGGTCACTGCTGAAAGTCTGTGTGGCTTTGAGCTTGCACAAAAGCTCTGGCCAAGCTTAGCTATCTCCAGCAGGGTTTAGATGGAGACTCTTTGAATACATGGGATGTCAGATGAGATTTACAAGACTGATTATATCCATGCTCAGGTTACCTCATTGACAGCTGCAGTATCTCTGCAGTGAGACGTGGCTCTGGCCGGCATGGTTGCCTCAATGACCCAATTTGTTGAAGAGGCTAACTTTAAAAGGCTAAATAATTTAGGGTTACAATTAATAGAATTGAAATCAGAGTAAAATGTTTTAGGTACAATTTAAAAAAATAATGGTGACATGCTTTAGCACTGGAGAACAGAATCACAATGATATCATTTTTGGTTTGTAAACAGATGTACTCTATACGAAGTCTGCCTACTATGAGCTACCGAGAGAAACGAGAAGCTGATGGACTTGAGGACATGACACAGTTGGAGTAAGAAGATCAAAATAAACATACACTGACCAGGCATAACATTATGACCACCTGGGCAGCCTGACTGGTCTGTGGCTATGTAGCCCCATATGCAACAAACTGCAATGCACCGTGATCCCTTTCTATCAGAACCAGCGTTAACTTCTTCAGAAATTTGATCAACAGTAGCTCGTCTGTTGGATCGGATCATCCATTAATGAGCCTCAACCATCCATGACCCTGTCACCAGTTCACCACTGTTCCTTCCTTGGAGCAGTTTGATAGATACTGACCACTGCAGACCGGGAACACCCCACAAGAGCTGCAGTTTTGGAGATGCTCTGATCCAGTGGTCTAGCCATCACAATTTGGCTCTTTTGGTCTATTTTTCCTGCTTCTAACATCAACTTTGAGGACAAAATGTTCCTAATATGTCCCACCCACTAACAGGTGCCATGATGAGGAGATCATTAGTCTTATTCACCTGGCACTGCTCACAGTGTTATGCCTGATCGCTGTATATCCAAATGCACAGAGAAATATTTTGGAAAATTATTTATTTGATAAAATGACATTAAAATTTATGATTGAAATTTATGATTCTGCTTCCCCCATAGGGAATTAACAGAAGCGGCTGTTTTAATGAACGTGAACACTCGCTTTGAACGGGAGCTCATCTACGTGAGTTAACATGCTGTAGCAAATGACATTAAAAATTCTGGATTCTGATTGGTTGGAAGTTTGATAAAATTATCATAAACTATTACTGTGGTGCAGTTGCAAATCAGTGGTTTTTATTAACATGCTCGATCTAATATATTGTCGTTCCATAGTCGCTGAGATGATGTTATGGAGACATTTATAGTTGATGGGATCGTTTAATCGAATAAAACACTGTGGGACCTCCTTTTATAGAAAATAAAGTAAATAACTTTGACATTGGTTAATATTAACTCCTCTTCACTGCACCCTATTCTTGATAACTTTCCAACAGCAGCATGCCAAAGAGTTTTAGAATGTACTAATAAATTAAATTAAATATGGTCATTGTAATATAATAATAATACCTTTATGGTACTGCTAAGCTTTTTTCCACTTTCTTCCATTGTTCCTAGACTTATATCGGCTGCATTCTGCTGTCGGTGAATCCATACAAGTTATTGAACATCTATGGAACAGACATGGTCCTGCAGTATAACGGCCACGGCTTAGGTGAAAACCCACCGTGAGTGTAAACCTCGAACCCGCAGCTTCATCTACACAAACCTGCCACTAAAATACTCTGCTGCGTAAATCCTACTGTAGCATCCCCGGCATCATTAACATGTACTGTAGTTTACAGTGACAGTATAGATGCTTTTTTTTTTCAGGTTTGATGGGAAAAGTTCATTTGTTCTGTGTTGTCTACTCCAGGGAAAAGTAGCTAACAAAAGCTAGCTAACAAATCACTAGATACTGTCATAATAATGTAACATGTATAGAGATGTGGTAGCTCAGTGGTTAAGGTGTTGGACTACTGAACAAGGCCCTTGCTTTCTTAGTTGTAAAAACATTAGATGAATGTAAGTTGATCTGGATAAGGGTTTCCACCAAATGCTGAAAAGGTATTCATTGAATCCTTGTGATAATTGCATAGTCAGGAACAACAGTGAACAGTGATTGGTCAGTTTGAATAATGGTGTACAGTGATTGGTCAGATTGAACAACAGTGATTAGTCAGTGGGAACAGTGTGGAAACAGTGGAAGAAATGGTGATCTTTGATTGGTTGTGAACCTGCTGCCTCAGCAGCTGTGTGTGATCTTGAGAGGTGTCTCGAGTGCAGGACAGTCACTAACATCTGCACTAAAACCTCTTCCTGAAACACTTAAAGTACACTATATTGGCAAAAATTTTGGGACACCCCTCCAAATTATTGAATTCAGGGGTTGGGCTCGGCCCCTTAGTTCCAGTGAAAGGAAATTAACTTAATACTTAATGCTTCAGTATACCAACATGAGTGTGGTTACGGGAATTTTTGACCATTCCTCTAGAAGAAACGCATTTGTGAGGTCAGGCACTGATGTTGGACGAGAAGGTCTGGCTCTAAGGTAGGCCAGGATCTTCATCATCCCAAAGATCTTCTATGGACGTCAGGACTCTGTGCAGGCCAGTCAAGTTCCTACACACCAAACTCACTCATCCATGTCTTTATGGACCTTGCTTTGGTCACTGGTGTGCAGTCATGTTGGAACAGGAAGGGGTCATCCCCAAACTGTTCCCACAAACAGCATAAAACTGTCCAAAATGTCTTGGCATTAAGAGTTCCTTTCACTGGAACTAAGGGGCCGAGCCCAACCCCTGAAAAAGAACTCAATGATTTGGAGTGGTGTCCCAAAACTTTTGGCAGTAGCTCTTATTATACATTTTAATTAAAAAAAAACTGATTTCTTGATCACTTGATGCCAACTCATGCCAGGATTGTTAAAGGGGTCGAGTGTGTGTGTGTGTGTGTGTGTGTGTGTGTGAAAGAGAGAGAGAGAGAGAGAGATAGACAGAGAGAGAGAGAGAGAGAGACAGTAACCATCTCATATTCCTTTAACCTGCTGTCTTGTTACTAGCTGAAAAGATGGACACATGTTGTAACGTGAGAATAATCCAGAGATTGTCTTGCTGTGTGTTAGTGTGTTAGTGTGTTGTTTAAAGATAGAGTGACATCAGTGCTAGAAATGATACCTGCTGCATTCCAGGTTACTTACATCTGAGTGTCTCTAATAATTTAACAGAACAAGAACAGTGTTTGAGGAAGTTCAATGTCAAAAAATTCTGACTTGTTTGTTTGTGTTTGTTTCTAGTCACCTTTTTGCAATTTCAAACCTTGCCTACACAACAATGATGGACGTCAAGCAGAACCAGTGCATTATCATCAGGTTAGCTGTAAGCGTGTGTGTGTGTGTGTGTGTGTGTGTGTGTGTGTGAGAGAGAGAGAGAGAGAGAGAGAGGGAGAGAGAGAGCATGCTTTTATGTTTAAGCTTTGTTTAAAAAATGCCATTTAAAGTCCATATAAATACATAAATACACCAATCAGGCATAACATTATGACCACCTGCCTAATGTCATGTTGGTCACTGCCAAAACAATGAGCCTTGACCGCCCATGACCCTGGCGCTGGTTCAACACTGTTCCTTCCTTGGACCACTTTTGATAGATACTGACCGGGAACACCCCACAAGAGCTGCAGTTTTGGAGATGCTCTGATCCAGTGGTCTAGCCATCACAATTTGGCCCTTTTGGTCAAACTCACTCAAATCCTTACACTTGTCCATTTTTCCTGCTTCTAACATCAACTTTGAGGACAAAATGTTCACTTGCTGCCTAATATATCCCACCCACTAACAGGGGCCATGATGAGGAGATACTCAGTCTTATTCACTTCACCGGTCAGTGGTCATAATGTTATGGCTGATCAGTATATAGGATTCTTCTGCACAGAGGAGATGCGTCTTGTAATAAACCAGTGTTTATTCATGTTGTTATATACTTCAGCAAGTTGTACTTGTACTAAACCCCTGTTAGATATATTTGCAGTGTTTATTCTGTTGATGTTTCAGTGGAGAAAGCGGGTCAGGAAAAACCGAAGCCACCAAACTGGTCTTGAGATACCTGACTGCCATCCACCACGAGCGAAACGTAACACAGCAGGTAGAGCTTTAGTAAATGGATGTTCCACAACAAATAAAAAGTGTTGTTGTGAGAAATGAAACATTCCTTTATCCAGGGCAAATTACATTTAAGTCATTTATATATCTGAGGGTTAAGAGTGTTGCTCAGGGGCCCAGCAGGGGCAGCTTTAGTGGAGCTGGGATACAAACTCACAACCTTCTGATCAACCTTCTGATCTTCTGACCAACATCTGAGCTAACACTTCATGGCTTCTCTATTTCGAATCAGGCCTCATCACACCACCTCGTCTTTGATTATTTTCCCATGATAACGTTCCCCTATGTGTGTATAGAACTGTACTGAGTGTGTGTGTGTGTGTTCCTGTTCTAATCAACATCATCCTGTCTGTTTGTCGTTGTCCCTCATGCCCTGCCCTCACAGATTGAGGTAAGATTGTATTTTCACATATACATATTGCCTTGTGAATGGAATCCGAGCTAACTAGAGCAAAATGCTCCAACACCAGATCCTGGAAGCGACTCCCCTGCTGGAATCTTTTGGGAATGCCAAAACGGTGCGGAACGACAACTCCAGTCGCTTCGGGAAGTTTGTCGAGATCTTTCTGGAGGAGTGAGTCACTGTGCCGATGTTCACGTTAGTGTGTGTGTGTGTGTGAGAGAGAGAGAGACTGTGTGTGTGTGGACTATGCTATTAAACACTGGAATTTTTTTTCCTGCCATGTTACAGAGGAGTGATTAGCGGTGCCATAACTTCACAGTATCTACTGGAGAAGTCCAGGATTGTGTTTCAGGTGTGAGACACTAATCATTTTTATTTTGTTTTAAAACATGCTTTAAGTGCCGGTAATATTCCTGGATCTGTGTGTGTGTGTGTGTGTGTTTGTGTTTGTGTGTGTGTGTGTGTGTAGGCAAAAAATGAAAGGAACTACCACATTTTTTACGAGATGTTGGCCGGGCTTCCAGTTCACCAGAAACAAGTCTTCTACCTTCAGGAAGCTGAAACCTACTACTACCTGAACCAGGTAATAAACACCTATACACTGTGCATAAGTACAAGCAAGGGTGTGTGAAGAAAACAACATAACACAAGCGCAATTCTACATATATATATATAAATTCAGTAAAAATGGAGTCAGTCGAGAAACAACCAAGAGGCCAACATGATGCTACCACCAGCATGCTTCAATGTTTGGATCTTGTAGCACAATGTTGGTCTCCTCAGACCAGAGAAATTTTTTCTACAGGTTCAAACTGAATTTCATGTTCTCTATAACCCTCTTTAATATTTTGACGAATCTGTTTTTGAGTAATACAGTAGAACCTCAGGGAACAAATGTCCCCATGTACGTACAAATCAGGTTATGTTAAAAAAATCTGTCTAAAATTTGCTCCTATGTACGACCATTTTTCGGAGTACATCCCAAACCGCCGCTATCAGGTAAACAAAAGACTCGAGTGCGTCACCTAGCATCAGTTTTGATCAGTCTTCGGTCATGAGTGTAACTGTGCGTAGTTGTTTTTTTCATATTATTTTATAATATAATATAATTCCAGCATGGTCCCTAAGAAATTACAGAGTGGTAGTGATAGTGGGAAGATTGTGATAAAGAAAATAACCATCGGACTTAAGAAGGAAATTATTGACAAGCGTGAAGGTGGTGTTTTTGTATAATTAAGACTTTGGTTCATATTTTGTGCTAGAAAAACCATAAGAAATAAAAAGTTATGTATGGTTTGTAGTGATAGGGAACGAATTCATTCCATTTACATGTATTCTTATGGGAAAAAATAAATCGGGTTGCGACCAGAATTTTGGAACGAATTACGTTCGTACTCCGAGGTTCTACTGTATATTTGTACACATTTTATAAGAAACGGATCTTATCTATAAAAGTTTCCAAAAGACAATCAATGTTATTTTTTTATGCAAATTATGTTGTAGTTACACATCGTTTCTTTACATTAAACTTCTATAATAATTAACAGTAGGAATGAACAGGTTGTGAATATGAAGCTGATTAACGTCACTGATACATCAGGGTGGTGACTGTGCGATCGAGGGGAAGGACGACGGCGAGGACTTCAGGCGGATACACAGTGCCATGGACATTCTCCACTTCAGCCCTGAGGACCAGAGCAGTGTCTTCCGAGTGCTTTCGTCCATCCTTCACCTGGGCAACATCTTCTTCCACAGACTCGAGGTAGCACACACATGCACCTCACTTTCCAGCGCCATAAACCGCATCCCTGTTTTTACCTGAAGCTTTTTTATCTCTTTCTCAGACTGAGCTGCAAGAAGCGACCGGAGTCGTAAGCGCTCAGGAGATCCGCGTGGTGGCTGACCTGCTTCAGATTTCTCCAGAAGGACTGCAGAAGGCCATCACCTATAAAGTGACGGTGAGTTACGATAGATACGTCCATGCTCATTCGAATACTAAAATGTGTGTATTTGCTGTTCATTACGGTTTCCTGTAAGGAGACATACAAGTGAATCATACAGAGATCTCCGCAAATCAACAGAGACTGAAAGAATATAACTGCGAGTGAGTGAAAGAGAAAGAGATGTAAAGTGTTAGAACATCTTGAGATCGGAGCTGGTTGCCAAACAGGCTCTGGAGGATACGCTTAATTACTGTAGGGCTTGAGTTACGGAAACCCTGTAACCGGATCAGGGCTTCGCTCACTGGCCTTCAGGCTCATTCTCAGGAGACTGTCAGGAAACGGTGTTACGTCATGGTGTGACGATGAAGTCAGCCCTCGTTAAAGTCTTATTACGTGTTCATGAGAAACTTAGTGGCGTGTAACCGAGTGGAACGTCTCACTAACTCTAGTCCACTGGAGTCTGGCTGCATTAAAAGTCTGGCTGTGTTTATTCTTAGTCGTTGTTTTGTACTTCTTTTATTTAACACGAAATTATAAACGATATAATCAGCATAACAGATTGAATGCAGAGTAGAATCTTAGATGTGTTTCTAAACTCCATAACAGGCAGAGATCACAGAGAAACCGTGCAATAGCGCCAGCTCAGCCACTGCAGCAAATCAGCTAACAAACATACACACTAACCTTCCCTGATTTTACAGGGCGCCATTACTTATGTCCTCATTGAACAGCCAGTCTTGTTCGTCTTAACTCGTCAGTGAAATCTGTAGGTAAAAATCTATCATTTGCTTGAATGCTACTGTGAATGATTTGCTAATAAATTACGATGAAATTGAAGGCCATGAGGATGTTAACAGAGTTAGTGTTCAATCCAGCATCCTCAAAATCATACACGTGTCATGAGATCGTTCGTGTCATCACCCAGAAGTCAAGAGTAACCCAACCCCATGCTTTTAACTAATTAGCTCGGTTTAACGTTAGCTCTTCAACATTATTCGTTACAATCAGAGTCAAGCCTTTTTTCATGCCTTACAGTTGGGTTACAGTAGGAGGTGTTCAGCGGTAATTCTACACAACTCCACTTTCTCCTCAGGCCTCGGAATGTGCTGTGATCCCTGTTTTAGCCCTGTGTGTGTATGTTTATGTGAGTGTCATGCTGAGCATCTTGCTCTTTTAATAAATAACGCCGCTATCCGCGGGCTACGGGCTCGAGTTTACGGCTTTATCAGGTTGAAATCGACTATCACCTAACACCAGATCGGTTCCACCTGCTCCGTGTGTGTGTGTGTGTGTCACCCTTGATTCTTAAGGTTCTTGTTCTAATTCCTAATTATACTTCACTATCAGTTGCAGCAGAGGAATTACTTTTATATAGATTGTTTTTTGCTTTCTTACAGGAAGCCATGAAGGAGAAAATATACACTCCTCTCACCGTAGAGAGTGCTGTGGATGCCAGGTATACTCCAAAACACACACAGATTCACCTACGGCTTAGTAGTTTCCATAGCAACAGCTACCATGTCCCTGTATGTTCTCTTATGAATGATTTATTAGATACGTCTCCTTATTATTCTGCTTATTTTTTCGACTTTATAGAGATGCCGTTGCCAAGATCCTCTACTCCCTGCTCTTTCACTGGTTAACCGAGCGAATCAACAGCCGTGTTTACCCGAGAAACGAGGCTCTGTCCATATCTATCCTGGACATCTATGGATTCGAGGTGTGTGTGTGATCACATGACACGGCACAAACCTCACTCCTTCACCTGGAAATATTTCAGATGTTCTCATTTGTGTTTTTAGGAGTTAGCATTTAACAGTTTCGAACAGCTCTGCATCAACTATGCTAACGAGGCGCTTCAGTTCTTCTTCACGAAAATCATTCTGAAGCAGGAACAGGTGAGTCTCAGAACATCATGAACATCATGGACTCATTAGACATTTATAAGTCTGGGATGTCATTTGGGTTAAAAATTGATGGAACAACGACATCTCCTTCAGCAAAATTGAACACACTTCTACGAACTTCTGGTAGGAGGAGTACCTCCGAGAGCAAATCAGCTGGAAGGAAGTGCCCTTCACGGACAACAAGGCGTGCATAGACCTCATCGCTGCTAAGCCTCATGGGATACTCCGCATTCTCGATGACCAGAGCTGCTTTCCTCAGGTAACCATGTGCTAAAAACTCACAATTTACTATTAGATACATAATTAATACTCAATTGACCATTCAAAAGCATCTGTATATATATCATCAGTCTCAGGAACAGGAAGCTGTGAGACCAGATTAACATGCGTGTGTGTGTGATGGAGTCCGTGAGTGTAGTGTGATTTGGGCCTGAGCAGAGGGGGAGGGGTAAATAGTTTTTATTTTCTTTTTGTTTTTATTTCAATTCAGTTTTATTTGTATAGACCTTTAAACAATGGACATTGTCTCAATGCAGCTTTACAGAACATAAGAAATATAGTACAAAAGACTTCTATTTAAAATTATTTTTTTATTAATCTCTAATCCCTAATGAGAAGCCTGAGGAGACTTTGGTGAGGAAAAACTCCCTTAGATGGTAAGAGGAAGAAACCATGAGAGGAACTAAAAGGGAACCTTATCCTCATCTGGGTGATACTGGAGAGTGGGATTATAAATCATTATAAACACCGAGAGTGGGATTATAAATCATTATAATCACTGAGAGTGGGATTATAAATCATTATAAACACAGAGAGTGGGATTATAAATCATTATAAACACCGAGAGTGGGATTATAAATCATTATAAACACAGAGAGTGGGATTATAAATCATTATAAACACAGAGAGTGGGATTATAAATCATTATAAACACAGAGAGTGGGATTATAAATCATTATAAACACAGAGAGTGGGATTATAAATCATTATAAACACAGAGAGTGGGATTATAAATCATTATAAACACTGAGAGTGGGATTATAAATCATTATAAACACAGAGAGTGGGATTATAAATCATTATAAACACTGAGAGTGGGATTATAAATCATTATAAACACCGAGAGTGGGATTATAAATCATTATAAACACCGAGAGTGGGATTATAAATCATTATAAACAGAGAGAGTGGGATTATAAATCATTATAAATACAGAGAGTGGGATTATAAATCATTATAAACACAGAGAGTGGGATTATAAATCATTATAAACACAGAGAGTGGGATTATAAATCATTATAAAGACACTGAGAGTGGGATTATAAATCATTATAAACACAGAGAGTGGGATTATAAATCATTATAAACACTGAGAGTGGGATTATAAATCATTATAAATACAGAGAGTGGGATTATAAATCATTATAAACACCGAGAGTGGGATTATAAATCATTATAAACAGAGAGAGTGGGATTATAAATCATTATAAATACAGAGAGTGGGATTATAAATCATTATAAACACAGAGAGTGGGATTATAAATCATTATAAACACAGAGAGTGGGATTATAAATCATTATAAAGACACTGAGAGTGGGATTATAAATCATTATAAACACTGAGAGTGGGATTATAAATCATTATAAACACAGAGTGGGATTATAAATCATTATAAACACCGAGAGTTGGATTATAAATCATTATAAACACCGAGAGTGGGATTATAAATCATTATAAACACTGAGAGTGGGATTATAAATCATTATAAACACAGAGAGTGGGATTATAAATCATTATAAACACAGAGAGTGGGATTATAAATCATTATAAACACTGAGAGTGGGATTATAAATCATTATAAACACCGAGAGTGGGATTATAAATCATTATAAACACAGAGAGTGGGATTATAAATCATTATAAACACAGAGAGTGGGATTATAAATCATTATAAACACAGAGAGTGGGATTATAAATCATTATAAACACCGAGAGTGGGATTATAAATCATTATAAACACAGAGAGTGGGATTATAAATCATTATAAACACAGAGTGGGATTATAAATCATTATAAAGACACTGAGAGTGGGATTATAAATCATTATAAACACTGAGAGTGGGATTACAAATCATTATAAACACAGAGAGTGGGATTATAAATCATTATAAACACTGAGAGTGGGATTATAAATCATTATAAACACAGAGAGTGGGATTATAAATCATTATAAACACAGAGTGGGATTATAAATCATTATAAACACAGAGAGTGGGATTATAAATCATTATAAACACAGAGAGTGGGATTATAAATCATTATAAACACAGAGAGTGGGATTATAAATCATTATAAACACAGAGAGTGGGATTATAAATCATTATAAACACAGAGAGTGGGATTATAAATCATTATAAAGACACTGAGAGTGGGATTATAAATCATTATAAACACTGAGAGTGGGATTACAAATCATTATAAACACAGAGAGTGGGATTATAAATCATTATAAACACTGAGAGTGGGATTATAAATCATTATAAACACAGAGAGTGGGATTATAAATCATTATAAACACAGAGTGGGATTATAAATCATTATAAACACAGAGAGTGGGATTATAAATCATTATAAACACAGAGAGTGGGATTATAAATCATTATAAACACAGAGAGTGGGATTATAAATCATTATAAACACAGAGAGTGGGATTATAAATCATTATAAACACTGAGAGTGGGATTATAAATCATTATAAACACTGAGAGTGGGATTATAAATCATTATAAACACAGAGAGTGGGATTATAAATCATTATAAACACCGAGAGTGGGATTATAAATCATTATAAACACCGAGAGTGGGATTATAAATCATTATAAACACAGAGAGTGGGATTATAAATCATTATAAACACTGAGAGTGGGATTATAAATCATTATAAACACTGAGAGTGGGATTATAAATCATTATAAACACAGAGAGTGGGATTATAAATCATTATAAACACAGAGAGTGGGATTATAAATCATTATAAACACCGAGAGTGGGATTATAAATCATTATAAACACAGAGAGTCGGATTATAAATCATTATAAACACCAAGAGTGGGATTATAAATCATTATAAACACCGAGAGTGGGATTATAAATCATTATAAACACCGAGAGTGGGATTATAAATCATTATAAACACCGAGAGTGGGATTATAAATCATTATAAACACCGAGAGTGGGATTATAAATCATTATAAACACCGAGAGTGGGATTATAAATCATTATAAACACCAAGAGTGGGATTATAAATCATTATAAACACCGAGAGTGGGATTATAAATCATTATAAACACCAAGAGTGGGATTATAAATCATTATAAACACTGAGAGTGGGATTATAAATCATTATAAACACAGGAGAGCAGCTCATAAATGATTTCATCATCCTTCGTTCCTTCCAGCTTCATCAGCAGCTCCTCCATGCTGAAGGCTCCAGATGTTGAGTGATGAGTGATGAGTGATGGAGATACAGTATTGTGTAGAATGTTGATTATTGGTCAGTGACCTCATTAGATTTCTGTATGCTCCAGGCCACTGACCACACCTTCCTTCAGAAGTGCCACTATCATCACGGAGAAAATCCACTGTACTCCAGGCCAAAGATGCCACTGCCAGAGTTCACCATCAAACACTACGCAGGACGCGTGACTTATCAGGTGCAGACCACTCTCTAACTCTAAACTCTAACTCTAATCTCTAACTCTAATCTCTAACTCTAAACTCTAACTCTAAACTGTAAACTCTAACTCTAATCTCTAACTCTAAACTCTAACTCTAAACTGTAAACTCTAACTCTAATCTCTAACTCTAACTCTAAACTGTAAACTCTAACTCTAATCTCTAACTCTAAACTCTAAACTGTAAACTCTAACTCTAATCTCTAACTCTAAACTCTAACTCTAATCTCTAACTCTAAACTCTAACTCTAATCTCTAACTCTAAACTGTAAACTCTAACTCTAATCTCTAACTCTAAACTCTAACTCTAAACTGTAAACTCTAACTCTAATCTCTAACTCTAAACTCTAACTCTAAACTGTAAACTCTAACTCTAATCTCTAACTCTAAACTCTAACTCTAAACTGTAAACTCTGACTCTAAACTGTAACTCTAAACTGTAAACTCTAACTCTAAACTGTAAACTCTAACTCTAATCTCTAACTCTAAACTCTAACTCTAAACTGTAAACTCTAACTCTAATCTCTAACTCTAAACTGTAAACTCTAACTCTAATCTCTAACTCTAAACTCTAAACTCTAACTCTAAACTGTAAACTCTGACTCTAAACTGTAACTCTAAACTGTAAACTCTAACTCTAAATTGTAAACTCTAACTCTAATCTCTAACTCTAAACTCTAACTCTAAACTGTAAACTCTAACTCTAATCTCTAACTCTAATCTCTAACTCTAAACTCTAACTCTAAACTGTAAACTCTAACTCTAATCTCTAACTCTAAACTCTAAATTGTAAACTCTAACTCTAATCTCTAACTCTAAACTCTAACTATAAACTGTAAACTCTAACTCTAAACTGTAACTCTAAACTGTAACTCTAAACTCTAACTCTAAACTTTAAACTCTAACTCTAAACTCTAAATAACTCTAAACTCTAACTCTAAACTGTAAACTCTAACTCTAAACTCTATCTCTAACTCTAAACTCTAACTCTAAACTGTAAACTCTAAACTCTAACTCTAAATTGTAAACTCTAACTCTAAACTCTAAACTGTAATCTCTAACTCTAAACTCTAACTCTAAACTGTAAACTCTAAATTGTAAACTCTAACTCTAAACTGTAAACTCTAAACTGTAATCTCTAACTCTAAACTCTAACTCTAAACTGTAAACTCTAACTCTAAACTGTAAACTCTAGCTCTAAACTGTAAACTCTAACTCTAATCTCTAACTCTAAACTCTAACTCTAAACTGTAAACTCTAACTCTAATCTCTAACTCTAAACTCTAACTCTAAACTGTAAACTCTGACTCTAAACTGTAACTCTAAACTGTAAACTCTAACTCTAAATTGTAAACTCTAACTCTAATCCCTAACTCTAAACTCTAACTCTAAACTGTAAACTCTAACTCTAATCTCTAACTCTAACTCTAAACTGTAAACTCTAACTCTAATCTCTAACTCTAAACTCTAACTCTAAACTGTAAACTCTAACTCTAATCTCTAACTCTAAACTCTAACTCTAAACTGTAAACTCTGACTCTAAACTGTAACTCTAAACTGTAAACTCTAACTCTAAATTGTAAACTCTAACTCTAATCTCTAACTCTAACTCTAAACTGTAAACTCTAACTCTAATCTCTAACTCTAAACTCTAACTCTAAACTGTAAACTCTAACTCTAATCTCTAACTCTAAACTCTAACTCTAAACTGTAAACTCTAACTCTAATCTCTAACTCTAAACTCTAACTCTAAACTGTAAACTCTGACTCTAAACTGTAACTCTAAACTGTAAACTCTAACTCTAAATTGTAAACTCTAAATCTAATCTCTAACTCTAAACTCTAACTCTAAACTGTAAACTCTAACTCTAATCTCTAAACTCTAACTCTAAACTGTAAACTCTGACTCTAAACTGTAACTCTAAACTGTAAACTCTAACTCTAAATTGTAAACTCTAAACTGTAAACTCTAACTCTAAACTGTAACTCTAAACTGTAAACTCTAACTCTAAACTGTAACTCTAAACTGTAACTCTAAACTCTAACTCTAAACTTTAAACTCTAACTCTAAACTCTAACTAACTCTAAACTCTAACTCTAAACTGTAAACTCTAACTCTAAACTCTATCTCTAACTCTAAACTCTAACTCTAAACTGTAAACTCTAAACTCTAACTCTAAATTGTAAACTCTAACTCTAAACTCTAAACTGTAATCTCTAAATTGTAAACTCTAACTCTAAACTGTAAACTCTAAACTGTAATCTCTAACTCTAAACTCTAACTCTAAACTGTAAACTCTAACTCTAAACTGTAAACTCTAACTCTAAACTGTAAACTCTAGCTCTAAACTGTAAACTCTAACTCTAAACTGTAATCTCTAACTCTAAACTCTAACTCTAAACTGTAAACTCTAGCTCTAAACTGTAAACTCTAACTCTAAACTGTAATCTCTAACTCTAAACTCTAACTCTAAACTGTAAACTCTAACTCTAAACTGTAAATTCTAAACTGTAAACTCTAGCTCTAAACTGTAAACTCTAACTCTAAACTGTAATCTCTAACTCTAAACTCTAACTCTAAACTGTAAACTCTAACTCTAAACTGTAAATTCTAAACTGTAAACTCTAACTCTAAACTGTAAACTCTAACTCTAAACTGTAAATTCTAAACTGTAAACTCTAACTCTAAACTGTAAACTCTAAACTCTAACTCTAAACTGTAAACTCTAACTCTAAACTGTAAACTCTAACTGTAAACTCTAAACTGTAAACTCTAAACTGTAAACTCTAACTCTAAACTCTAAACTGCAAACTCTAAACTCTAACTCTAAACTGTAAACTCTAACTCTAAACTCTAACTCTAAACTGTAAACTCTAACTCTAAACTGTAACACTAAACTGTAAACTCTGACTCTAAACTGTAACTCTAAACTCTAACTCTAAACTCTAACTCTAAACTTTAAACTCTAACTCTAAACTCTAACTAACTCTAAATTCTAACTCTAAACTGTAAACTCTAAATCTAAACTGTAAACTGTAAACTCTAACTCTAAACTGTAAACTCTAAACTGTAAACTGTAAACTCTAACTCTAAACTGTAAACTCTAACTCTAAACGGTAAACTCTAAACTCTAACTCTAAACTGTAAACTGTAACTCTAAACTGTAAACTCTAAACTCTAAACTCTAAACTCTAACTCTAAACTGTAAACTCTAACTCTAAACTGTAAACTCTAAACTGTAAACTCTAACTCTAAACTCTAAACTCTAAACTGTAAACTCTAAA
>NC_080735.1:2001416-2008916 GCF_019097595.1 Hemibagrus wyckioides | reverse complement strand
ACACATACTCTCACACACACACACACTCACTCTTCACACATACTCACACACACACACACACTCACTCTTCACACATACTCACACACACACACACACTCACTCTTCACACATACTCACACACACACACACACACACTCTTCACACATACTCACACACACACACACTCTTCACACATACTCACACACACACACACACTCACTCTTCACACATACTCACACACACACACACACTCACTCTTCACACATACTCACACACACACACACACACACTCTTCACACATACTCACACACACACACACTCGCTCTTCACACATACTCACACACACACACACACACTCACTCTTCACACATACTCACACACACACACACTCACTCTTCACACATACTCACACACACACACACTCACTCTTCACACATACTCACATACACACACACACACACTCACTCTTCACACATACTCACACACACACACACTCTTCACACATACTCACACACACACTCACTCTTCACACATACTCACACACACACACACACACACTCTTCACACATACTCACACACACACTCACTCTTCACACATACTCACACACACACACACTCGCTCTTCACACATACTCACACACACACACACACACTCTTCACACATACTCACACACACACACACACACTCTTCACACATACTCACACACACACTCACTCTTCACACATACTCACACACACACACACACACACTCTTCACACATACTCACACACACACTCACTCTTCACACATACTCACACACACACACACACACTCTTCACACATACTCACACACACACTCACTCTTCACACATACTCACACACACACACTCACTCTTCACACATACACACACACTCACTCTTCACACATACTCACACACACACACACACACTCTTCACACATACTCACATACACACTCACTCTTCACACATACTCACACACACACACACTCACTCTTCACACATACTCACATACACACTCACTCTTCACACATACTCACACACACACACACACACACACTCTTCACACATACACACACACTCACTCTTCACACATACTCACACACACACTCACTCTTCACACATACTCACACACACACACTCACTCTTCACACATAGTCACACACACATACTCACACACACATACTCACTCTTCACACATACTCACACACACACACACACACACACTCTTCACACATACTCACACACACACACACTCACTCTTCACACATACTCACACACACACACACTCACTCTTCACACATACTCACACACACACACACACTCTTCACACATACTCACACACACACACTCACTCTTCACACATACTCACACACACACACACACACACACACACTCGCTCTTCACACATACTCACACACACACACACACACACACTCGCTCTTCACACATACTCACACACACACACACTCACTCTTCACACATACTCACACACCCACACTCACTCTTCACACATACTCACACACACACACACACTCTTCACACATACTCACACACACACTCACTCTTCACACATACTCACACACACACACTCTTCACACATACTCACACACACACACACACACACACTCTTCACACATACACACACACACACACACACACACACTCTTCACACATACTCACACACACACACACACACACACTCGCTCTTCAGACATACTCACACACACACACACTCACTCTTCACACATACTCACACACACACACACTCACTCTTCACACATACTCACACACACACACACACTCTTCACACATACTCACACACACACACTCACTCTTCACACATACACACACACACACTCTTCACACATACTCACACACACACACACACACACACTCGCTCTTCAGACATACTCACACACACACACACACACTCTTCACACATACTCACACACACACACACTCACTCTTCACACATACTCACACACACACACACTCACTCTTCACACATACTCACACACACACACACACTCTTCACACATACTCCACACACACACACACACACACTCTTCACACATACTCACACACACACACTCACTCTTCACACATACTCCACACACACACACTCACTCTTCACACATACTCACACACACATTCACTCTTCACACATACTCACACACACACACACACTCACTCTTCACACATACTCACACACACACACACACACTCACTCTTCACACATACTCACACACACACACACACACACTCACTCTTCACACATACTCACACACACATTCACTCTTCACACATACTCACACACACACACACACACTCACTCTTCACACATACTCCACACACACACACTCACTCTTCACACATACTCACACACACATTCACTCTTCACACATACTCACACACACACACACACACTCACTCTTCACACATACTCACACACACACACACACACACTCACTCTTCACACATACTCACACACACACACACACACACACACTCACTCTTCACACATACTCACACACACACACACACACTCACTCTTCACACATACTCACACACACACACACACACACTCTTCACACATACTCACACACACACACACACACACACTCTTCACACATACTCACACACACACACACACTCTTCACACACACACACACACACACACTCGCTCTTCAGACATACTCACACACACACACACTCACTCTTCACACATACTCACACACACACACACTCACTCTTCACACATACTCACACACACACACACACACTCTTCACACATACTCACACACACACACACTCACTCTTCACACATACTCACACACACACATTCACTCTTCACACATACTCACACACACACACACACACTCACTCTTCACACATACTCACACACACACACTCACTCTTCACACATACTCACACACACACACACACACTCACTCTTCACACATACTCACACACACACACACACTCTTCACACATACTCACACACACACACTCACTCTTCACACATACTCCACACACACACACACACACTCACTCTTCACACATACTCACACACACACACACTCACTCTTCACACATACACACACACACACTCTTCACACATACTCACACACACACACACACACTCACTCTTCACACATACTCCACACACACACACACACTCACTCTTCACACATACTCACACACACATTCACTCTTCACACATACTCACACACACACTCACTCTTCACACATACTCACACACACACACACACACTCACTCTTCACACATACTCACACACACACACACACACACACACTCACTCTTCACACATACTCACACACACACTCACTCTTCACACATACTCACACACACACACACACACTCACTCTTCACACATACTCACACACACACACACACACACTCTTCACACATACTCACACACACACACACACACACTCTTCACACATACTCACACACACACTCACTCTTCACACATACTCACACACACACACTCTTCACACATACTCACACACACACACTCACTCTTCACACATACTCACACACACACACACACTCACTCTTCACACATACTCACACACACACTCACTCTTCACACATACTCACACACACACACACACACACACACACTCTTCACACATACTCACACACACACTCACTCTTCACACATACACACACACACTCACTCTTCACACATACTCACACACACACTCACTCTTCACACATACACACACACACTCACTCTTCACACATACTCACACACACACTCACTCTTCACACACACACACACACACTCACTCTTCACACATACTCACACACACACACACACTCACTCTTCACACATACTCACACACACACACACACACACTCTTCACACATACACACACACACTCACTCTTCACACATACTCACACACACACTCACTCTTCACACACACACACACACACACACTCACTCTTCACACATACTCACACACACACACACACTCACTCTTCACACATACTCACACACACACACACACACACTCTTCACACATACTCACACACACTCACTCTTCACACATACTCACATACACACTCACTCTTCACACATACTCACACACACTCACTCTTCACACATACTCACACACACTCACTCTTCACACATACTCACACACACTCACTCTTCACACATACTCACACACACACTCACTCTTCACACATACTCACACACACACATTGAATGTTAGATGTGATTCCTTTTATTTGATTCATTTATTCAGAATGATTCACTTTTTTAGGGCATGTGTTGATTTGTTGGTTTTATTTTTCAGGTGTGATTTTCAGGAATTATTCATAATTTTTATATTTCATTCTCTATTGTTTGTAAACTGTTTACTTCACATTTCTCATCATTCTCTTTAATCACTGTAAGGGATGAACTTCTGCAGTGTCTGAATGTAAATGAATCATTTGTCCATAACGACTCGTACACGTCTCCACGTCTCCACACCCGCCTGCATCACGTTCCTCATCTCTCTTTTCTCTCTCAGGTGTAATCCTTTATTCGTGCGCTGCATCAAGCCAAATAACAATAAGGTAATTACAGGCTGTTGTTTTTTCACGCTAACTCTCACACTAATCAAGTCCCGAGTCATTTACACGTTATTCGGATCGCAGGAACCCGGGATATTCGAGCCAGAACTGGTGGCCACTCAGCTCAGATACTCGGGAATTCTGGACACCATCCTCATCAGAAAGGAAGGCTATCCGGTCCGAATGACTTTCCATAAATTCTTAAACAGGTAAATGTACAGTTTAGCTAAATTCCGTCACGAGCTCATACATTTTACACGACGGCGCCATACGGAATCCTGCGTCACCGCCATTCACGAGCTTTCTTTAGGTACAAAGCGCTGCTGGGGCTGAAGAAAACCCCGCCTCCGGACGGAGACAACTGTGTCGTCATGCTAACAAAGCTGTGTCCAATCAGAAAAGGAGATTACCAAGTGGGCGTGTCCAAGGTGAGTCTTTCCACAATCATGAGTTTCTCACTCTTGCTTCATTTCTACATGTTCATCATCAGTTAACTTCAAGCTAGCTAACTATTTTTTTTTTTATTTTAACTTATTAAAATAGCTAGCTTTGTACGATTAGTAGATTGCTCATTAAATTAGCTAACTAGTTAAGTTTTATAACTTAGCTTATTAAATTAGTTAGCTTAGTAAATTCAGTAGATTGCTCATTAAATTAGCTAGCTAGTTAAGGTTTCTAATTTAGCTTGTTAAATTAGCTAGCTTAGTAAGTTTTGTAAATTAATTAGCTAGCTGTTGTAATTTAAGCTGCTAGTCAAGTTTTAAATGACCGTTTTAAACTTTATGTTTTATATCTGACCTTGTTAAATTAGCTAGCTGGTTAATATTTGTAATTTTTTAATAAATAAGCCCCAGTCTCTTGCAGTTTTAGCCGTTAAGAGCAATTTGTATTAGAAACCAAGCACGAGTCCTTTCACTGTTAGATTTCTATTCAACTTTGTGAAATTGTAAATTAGAAACAGTGATTTTTTTGGTAATTAATATTTATTATACCTATTACATTAAGTGTGTATGTGTGTTCTCAGCTCTTTCTAAAGGAAAGTGTGTATCAGCTGTTAGAGAGTAAGCGAGATCGCGTGAGGCACGTAGCGGCCCTGACGCTCCAGCGATACGTCCGGATGTATTTCACACGAAAAAACTTCATCAGGTTCCGGCAGATCATGATCAAACTGCAGGCCAGGTCCCGAGGCTACCTCATGAGGTAAACCCCAAAAACTCAAATCTTTACATAATCATAAAAATATGAATCGTGGAATTTTGAAATACACACATTTTTTAGAAAAAAAATGTCATGTTATTTCAGTAATTCCATTTGATGTAATTGTACAGTATTGTAGCTGTGTTGTATGATGATAATGATATCTCTACTGGAGTTCTGTTCATCCTAATTTCTTCGGGAATCTTCTGGGCCGGTGTTTAGGCGGCGTCTCCGACAGAAACGCTTGATCCTGGTCAGGTTTCGCTCGCCGGTTCAGCTCATCGTCAACCGCAAGCGCTACATCAGGGTAGGATGTGTTGCTTCTTCTTCCATTCGATTCTTTAGATTTTATTAATTCTATTATAACATTAATGAATGTTTTTTTCACAGGATAACGTCCTCATGGTCCGGATGGCAGAAGAGGTGAGAGAGAGAGCTAGAAATTATCGAAGAATAGCAGTGAATCTTCAGAGACAGGGATGGCTCCAAACATAAATATAATAAAGACAAGGACTCGTGGTTCAGGAGTCCATGATTGATGATGAAGAACCATCTTCATCATCAGTGTTGTTAGATTTATGGATTTTTCTTATTTCTAGCTTGTTTGAATTTTTGGATAGTTATATGTAAGGGTTAAACTCTACAGGGCCAAAAAAAACAAAACAGGAACAGAAGCGTTTTTGTAACCCAGCTCCATATCCTTATGTTTACATAGAGGATCTTCAGAACTAGGAGGTGTAGGTGACCCCTTGTGGTCAGTAGGAGAAGTGCAACGAAGTTTAGATAAAGAAAAACAGCATTTAAAAGAGAGGGACATTCAATTAAATGTAGTGTAAATTATGAGCTTGTGTTGTTCTGGTCATCGTCTGGTCAGCTTTCACCTGAAATAAAGAGTCGATTGTTGAAGGATGTCCAACACACTCACTCATCTTTTCCTCTTCTAGTATTCTATAAATACAGTATTGATTGTTTACATGGAGAGTTTTTATTTATTTAATATTAATTTTATTTTATAGGCGAGGGTCAGTCGAGAGGTGATTAACGTGTCCCAGTTGGTCATTCCTGCTGAACTGGGAGAGCTGCTGCAGGCCACAGCAGGTTGCCATTTAATTCAATTTTAATCCTATATAGAAATATGACAGCTCAGTGTATCAACTCTGAATATGAGGAAGTTTCACCATAAACGTTCGAGTCAACATCTCTGAATATATATCTGTATGCTTGTGTGTGTGTGTGTGTGTGTGTGTAGATGGTAAAGAGGTACATTCTCAGTGTTTGGCTCTGGTTGAAGCTCTCAGAGTGCAGGTTTATCCTCAACTCACACTCCCTCTGGATATCAACAACTATTTAATGACCAAATACATCCGTTCCAACTTCAGGGTGAGGAACACACACACACACATACACACACACACATACACAATCATATAGAAAAACACATACTGTATATACACACACAAATCTAAAAACACACAAATATGCGCAGCTCCATACACACATCGCAGGTTCCGCACGATCAATAGAAATTCCAACAACATGATGGTACCACCACCATGCTACACACACACACACACACACACACATACACATGTACAGATATATTCATGCACACACGCATATACTCACAAAAATCATCACAATCCTATATGACTAATGTGTGTGTGTGTGTAGGAGCTGCAGTTTGGAATGCTGACCACACCACTGCAAGCTTCTCTGACTCGCCTGGAAGA
>NC_080735.1:1991416-1993916 GCF_019097595.1 Hemibagrus wyckioides | reverse complement strand
TGGTGACCGGGCGGCAGTGGAGGAGTGGTGACCGGGCGGGGTGGAGGAGTGGTTACCGGGCGGGTGGAGGAGTGGTGACCGGGCGGGGTGGAGGAGTGGTTACCGGGCGGGGTGGAGGAGGGTTACCGGCGGGGGTGGAGGAGTGCTGCCTGGCCGCAGGGGAGGTGGTCGGGCATCGGAACGTTCTGGCGGCGTCCAGGATGAACAGCGCGGTGATGATGTTTGTCGACACGGTGGAGAACGCAGTGCTGTTGGCCCAGAAGGGCATTATACTCAGGGGTTCACTCACTGATGTGTTCTCCCTCGCAACACCTGCAAAAAAAGTCACGCTGTCCAACGTGCCCCCGTTTATTTCTAATGAAACACTGGAAAGACAGCTTTCCATTTTCGGCAAGCTCGTCTCTCCGATAAGGAAAATGAACATAGGTAGCAAATCAGACCTGGCGAAACACGTGCGCTCATTCAGGAGGTTCACCTACATGATCCTCAATGATAACAGCACTGAACTCGAGCGCACGCTAACATTCAGGATCGACGGGTTTGATTATGTTATCTATGTGTCCACCGTGTCCATGAGGTGTTTCGGCTGCGGAAAAACTGGGCATCTAGTGCGTGATTGTCCCCAGGGCGCAGACAGCGGTACAGTCCCCTCTGATGTGAGTGAGGTGTCGGTTCGGGGCAGTGACGGGTTGGATCGAGCTGATCAGAATGTCGAGGCGGACTCTCCGGTCACGGACGGAGCGGGCGTCTCTCATGCGGGTTCTGTTAGCGCTATGGCGGAAGAACCAGAGACCTCAGAGCCTAACGTGAGTGACAACACCAAGACCGACCCAGTACCCAGTGATGGGGTGAGTAACACTGACACCACTGTTCCCACTGCTCAGGCTGAGCAGGCCTCACCTGAGCCGCATATAGAAATAGAAACTGAAACTGATGTTGGAATGATGATTAGTCAGGACAGTGTTACTGAGAATAATGTTGTTGTCTTACCGGAAAATGCAGACAAAGCGATGATGGAAACTGAGCTGACCGTTCTCAAAACACCCGTAAAAAGAAAGACAAGAGACAATGACAAAACTGTGAAAGCCGCGAAAAAAGCAGAAAAGAAGCAGGCAGAAAGTATTAGTGAGCTGGACAGTGAAGAGCCCTCTCCTGACCTCACTGTCTGTGTCACCACTGAAGGTCACTGGGTCAGTAAAAAGTACAACGCGAGCGAGATTAAACACTTTCTTAAGATCACAAAGAACATGAAAATGGTACAGATACAGAGGACTTTGGAGCGGTTTCCTCTGCAAAGGTAAACTGGTCTAAGAGCGAGGCTGTTTTAGTCGGCCAGTGGGTAGGCGAGGTACCTAAACTCCCCGGAGGCCTAAGTTGGAAAAGCGAAGGCTTTAAGTATCTAGGCGTGTACCTGGGTAATGACTCGTTCGCACAGAGAAACTGGGAAGGGGTCATTGAAAAAGTAACTGGTCGCCTAGAAAAGTGGAAGTGGCTGGTGCCTAAAATGTCTTACAGGGGGCGAACGCTAATTATTAACAATCTGGTAGCATCGTCTCTTTGGCATAAAATAGCCTGTATAGACCCTCCTACAGACCTTTTAATGAAAATCCAGTCGATTTTGTTAGACTTTTTTTGGGATAAGTTGCACTGGGTGCCACGCAGCATTTTATACTTACCCAAAGAGGAAGGTGGGCAAGGTCTTATACATTTACAGAGCAGAACTGCAACCTTTCGTTTACAGTTTTTACAGAAGTTTTTATGTGGCTCAAAGTTTTTTAGCTGGAAACAAGTGTCCAGTGCCATTTTAAGATCTTTTGGGCAGATGAGAATGGACAAGGCACTCTTTTTAATGAATCCAGAGAGACTGAACACTGCAAGACTGCCTGCTTTTTATCATAACTTGTTCAGAATCTGGAGACTTTTTAGGGTGCAAAGAACCACAGCCACAGACTCTCTTCACTGGCTACTTCAAGAGCCTCTGGTATACAGGGCACGGCTGGACGTCGGGGAATCTTCACTGTCGCAGTCTCTCCTCGCGTCTGGTGTCACCACCCTCAAACACCTGGTGGACGTCGCTGGACCTCACCTACAGAACGTTGATGGAGTAGCTGCTCGGCTAGGCGTGAGGTCAAAGAGGGCGGTGAGCCAGCTGCTGCGAAAGTGGACTCTGGTCATCTCGCGTGAGGAGAGGGAAATGCTCATGGACTACTCTAGTGGAACTGAAAGCCCCGACTCAGAGGACCCGTTTCCTGAACTTGCACTGTCTGTGGACTGTGGACAGGAAGGCACGGGTCACTTTTTGGACTGTAAAAATATCACAAACATGAACTTTTTTAATGTGACTGGGAAAACGTTTTATAAAGCATGTGTCAAAGCTTTTAATATGCGGTCACTCAGGGGGAGAGTGGACACACCCTGGCGCACTGTCCTCGGTTTGAGTGAGGAAGAGCGTCCAGAGTGGAGGTCACTCTATAAGCCACCATTGCCGAAAAGAACTGGG
>NC_080735.1:1978916-1986416 GCF_019097595.1 Hemibagrus wyckioides | reverse complement strand
TAATACATACAGATCAGCCTTAACATACTGACCACTGACCGGTGAAGTGAATAAGAGTGATGATCTCCTTATTATGGCACCTGTTAGTGAGGTGCGATATATTAGGAAGTGGAGGCAGTGTCCTGCTTTGGTCAGTGTTCTGCTGGGAAACCTTGGGTCCTGCATCCATGTGGATGTTACTTTGACACGTACCACCTACCTAAGCATTGTGCCAGACCATCTACACCCTTTCATGGAAACGGTATTCCCTGATGGCTGTGGCCTCTTTCAGCAGGATAATGCGCCGTGCCACAAAGCAGAAATGGTTCAGGAATGGTTTGATGACCACAACAACCAGTTTGAGGTGTTGACTCCGCCTCCAAATTCCCCAGATCTCAAAGTCCGATCCATGGAGGTACCAACTCGCAACTTACAGGACTTAAAGGATCTGCTGCTAACATCTTGGTGCCAGATCCCACAGCACACCTTCAGGGATCTAGTGGAGTCCAGGCCTCTAGGGGTCAGGGCTGCTTTAGCAGCAAAAGGAGAGGGACTGACACAATATTATGGAAGGTGGTCATAATGTTATGGCTGATCAGAGCTCCAGATTCAGATCAAGTTATGTTCTAGATCTCCGGGATCTAAATTAGCGACTGGATTTCCATGAGGCTGCTGTGTGACAGTGACGAGTGTTATAAATATAAAATACAGAATCTTTGTGTTCAGTTAAGTGTTTTTTCATCGTTCCCGTCTTCCTCAGATCGTTAACGACATGTTCTCCGAGGCCTGTGTGCGCATCACCAGAGAGGAGAGGATGAAGATGAAGGCCTTGTTCGGTACGTGAGCTTCAAATCCGAACGTTTCTCTGCTGCAGTGTCGTCTGTTTGTAGTTATAACAAGTGTCTGTGTGTGTGTGTGTGTGTGTGTGTGTGTGAGACAGCACAACACCAGATTGAGCAGAATTTAAAGGTTCAGGATGAAGGCGTGAAGAAGGCAGTGGTCTCAGCAGCCCGGGAGTCATGGGAGATTTATTTCTCACGCCTTTTCCCTGCATCTGTGAGTACAGAAGAACAGAAAATAAATTTAAATTAAAAAATTAATTAACATCATTTATTTCAAGAATTAAACCATGTTGGGGGTCATGTTATTATTGGAAAATAATCAATGATGGAATTTATTTATCACTTGTATCCATTTATAGTTACATTTAATGTTGTGGAACGTCCTGAAATCAAGCTCCAGTACTGCTCTGACACTGAAGACTCCTTCCATTAAATGCAACTATAAACGGATAAAATCATGTCCATGTTCTTCCCTGAATCTGAAACATAATTGTTGGAAATGTTTGTCAGATGACCGGCATGACCTCCACTTATAATCATATGACCCTGATTGTTTTCCTCTAACACCCCCCTCTCCAGCTGTTTTATTCTTTCTCCCTGATGGGGTGTGTCACAGGGCAGCGTGGGGTCAGGAGTCCAGGTGCTGGCTGTGTCTCACTCCGGGATCAAGCTCCTGAAAACGGTTCACAGCAGTGCCAAAGTTCCTGATTACTTCAGAGTTCTGAGATCATATGGGTACAAGTTCCACATCCCTCGGAGATCTTTTTAATAAAATGCACTGTGTTGCCAAAAGTATTGGGACACCCCTCCATATCATTGAGTTCAGGTGTTGTTTTTCAGGGGTTGGACTTGACCCCTTAAGTCCAGTGAAAGGAACTCTTAATGCTTCAGCTTCATACCAAGACATTTTGGACAATTTCATGCTCCCAACTCCCCCCACAGAACACCTTTGGGATGAATGGAGTGGAGACTGTGAGACAGACCTTCTCGTCCAACATCAGTGTCTGACCTCACAAATGTGCTTCTAGAGGAATGGTCAAAAATTCCCAAAAACACACTCCTAAACCTTATGGAAAGCCTTTCCAGAAGAGTTGAAGCTGTTATAGCTGCAAAGGGGCGGGGTCAACTCCATATTACATTCATGTGCAGGTAAAGGCAGACGTCCCAAAACTTTTGGTCTGTCTCACAGTCTCCACTCTAATTCATCCCAAAGGTGTTCTATGGGGTTGAGGTCAGGACTCTGTGCAGGACAGTCAAGTTCCTCCACACCAAACTCACTCATCCATGTCTTTATGGACCTTGCTTTGGTCACTGGTGTGCAGTCATGTTGGAACAGGAAGGGGTCATCCCCAAACTGTTCCCACAAAGAGCATGAAATTGTCCAAAATGTCTTGGTATGAAGCTGAAGCATTAAGAGTTCCTTTCACTGGAACTAAGGGGCGGAGCCTAACCCCTGAAAAACAACTCAATGATCTGGAGGGGTGTCCCAATACTTTTGGCAATACAGTGTATAAAACGTTCTCTAAAGCTCAGATGTTCTGCCCCTGAGCTCATTCACCTTTCCTTCTTTCAGGTACACCGACATCCTCTTCGTCACCATCCCGTCTCCCAACATGCTGGAGTTTAATCTGACCAGTGAGAAGCTCATCCTGTTCTCGGCCAAAGCTCCTCAGATCAAGCAGATGGTGGATCTCTTCATCTCTCAGCTGAAGAAGGTCACTGTTCTTCTCTGTTCTTCACATTCACACAATCTTCACGTCAATTCCACTGAACTATCAGCACATATCATCCACCTCCTCTACCTCAGCTCTTTACCTCCTGCTTTTCTGCTCACGTGGACAGGAAATGGGTCTCTTTAAACAGGAAGTGCTGCACAAACAGGATATAGAACAGGAATTTATCAGAATTGTGAGATGTTTAGAAATAAAAAGTTAATATTTTTAATAATAACAACAAATTGCACAGAACAGAAACCAAATACCTCAAATTATATAATAATAATAATAATAATAATAATAATAATAATAATAATAATGTGTTCTAATATTTCACTGAAAATAAGTAATTTATTCATACCCAGAGTCTCCTGGAGAAATTCTCTACCTTTCTCTCTGTTTATGTTTATCTGAATCTCTCTCTCTCTCTCTCTCTCCCCCTCTCCCTCTCTCTCGGCCCCCCCTCCCTCCTCTCTCTCTCCCTCTCTCTTTCTCTCCCTCTCCCTCCTCTCTCTTTCTCTTTCTCTCTCTCTCTCTCTCTCTCTCTCTCTCCAGGACTCTGAGTATGCTGTAGCTGAGAGGAACTACATCACAGAAGATCTCACTCTTCTCAGCTTCCATAAAGGAGACATCGTCCGGCTGCACGCTGTGGACGGCCTGCAGGAAGGTGACACACTGAATCTCACGTTTGTGTGTGTGTGTGTGTGTGTTATAGAGAACACTCCTCTGTTTCACTGCGTGGTGTGTGTATACTTCAGGTCAGTTGTACGGATGTGTGGTGAAGAAGAAGGTCATCTACCTGGAGGAGGTCAACAGAGACACAACAGACTTCGGTATGATGGGTTAATATTCACATTGTCTAGATTCTGTGTTATCCTGTCGTGTGTCTGATCTCTCACTAAACATTATGAAGAAAAAGAAAGCTTCAACAGGAACATTCGTGGTCCACTAATCTAGTCTGAGAAGGAAGCAGGAGATTATGTTAATATAAGGATTATCAGTACATGTGGAAAGCTGAATGAATTTACTGTAGAATGTTTTGTTCCAGGTTGGAGGTTCGAGCCCGTGATGAGTCGCAGCGGGGCGTTTCCCGCAGACTGCGTGGTCCCGGTTTCCGCTCCGGATTTTCTAAATCTGCCCTGGGACACGCAGGAAGAGACGAGAACCAGGAGGAGTCAGGTGACGGGGTTGTGTACTGACTGTGTCTCTGTCAGGCGGGTCACTTAGGGCGTCCATCAGATGTCATTTCAGCTAGAGTTCAGAGTTCCAGCAGCTCACATGTTTGTTTTCAAATCTCTGCTTCCTCAATGGAAGCACTTTTCAATTAACTGAAGGTACCACAGCCTCTGTACAGAACACTTTTATACCAAAATAAAAATCTTAGGATCTCACACACACACACACACACACACACGCTGCATCATTCACAAGAGTCTCACAGAGATGAATGAACTTTGAACTTAAAATTTTCAATCAAACACCAGAGAGGAGGAAGAAGAAGAAGAAGAAGAAGAAGAACAACAACAACAACAACAACAACGGATCTGATGAAGCAGTTGGTGAAAGCCAGCTTTGCCTTGTGCCACCACTAGAGGGAGGTAGAGAGCAACCAGAAACATTGCTAAACCAGTTTCTGCCACTGGATGGAGCCAAAGAGCGCGGATTATAATTAGAATAAATTCGGCTTCATCTGTCTCTGAGTTTATTTCAGTAGAGTTCTTCTCTCTCTCAGCACTTAGTCTTGAGTGTGCGATCTTTTATTGATATTATTTTAATTTATTTACTTGCTCTGTGCCTATTTCCTTGTTGAACCGTGGCTCTATCCTGGTCTCTGTGGGAGTTTCACTGGTCAAGAAACCTCCTGAAACACCAGATCACTTAAAGCAATAGTGCAAAAAAATGTTAATAGGTTTCAGAACGCCTTGACCCCCTGCCTCAGTAGTGACCTCTTCTGGCCATGTGTATTAAAACACAAAGATTTGTGTATATTCATCAGGGGATTTGTATACGGACATGAGTATCATCAGGTTTGTGAAAAATGGCGTCCAATTAAGATTAGTTAAAATAGAGAGCTTCGGTGTCACCCCATCAAACCCCACCCATCTACAGCAGGGGTAAAGGCTCACAAGTTCCTGACCACTATGTTGGTCAGAGCCTCATCCATCCAGATGTGCATCATTTTGTGTAAACAGAACACAAACATCTTGATGTCTCGCGACTTGAAGATATTCTAGTTGATGTGTTTGTGTTAAATGTCTATTGTCTTTTAGGATCGTTTTGGTGATCCGGTGAATCCTGAAATACACAGCAGCAGCGTCTTTCTGGACGGTCAGTACACCATGGTGGAATTTGCTCGGAAATACTTCAGGCAGTGGGGCAGCGGGAAAAGGTTACAACAAGAACACAAGATTTATCAAAAAAGTGCTTCAGTATTTTCTCTGTGAAAATCTAAATATCTTTTCATGTTCTTAGTGACAAATCCAAGAAAGATGGAGGCAGAGATCCTGCAGAAATGATCAAATTCAGCAAGGTATTACACACACACACACACTTACACACACACACGTACACACACACACACACACACACACGTACACACACACACACACACACACACACACACACTTACACACACACACACACACACACACACTTACACACACACACACGTACACACACACACACACACACACAAACACTTACACACAAACACACTCAAACACACTCAAACACACACACACACACTTACACACACACACACGTACACACAAACACACACACACACACTTACACACACACACAAACACACACACACACTTACACACACACACACTTACACACACACACGTACACACACACACACACACACGTACACACACACACACACATACTTACACACACACACACACACACACTTACACACATACACACACACACACTTACACACACACACACACACACACTTACACACACACACACGTACACACACACACACACACACACACACACTTACACACATACACACACACACACATACACACATACACACACACACACTTACACACACACACACACACTTACACACACACACACACGTACACACACACACACACACACACACACACTTACACACATACACACACACACACATACACACATACACACTTACACACATACACACACACTTACACACACACACACGTACACACACACACACACACACACACACACGTACACACACACACACACACACACATACTTACACACACACACACACTTACACACACACACACTTACACACATACACACACACACACTTACACACACACACACACACTTACACACACACACACACGTACACACACACACACATACACACATACACACTTACACACATACACACACACACTTACACACACACATACACACATACACACACACACACAGTGTGATACAGAAGGTTTTCTTATATAACTATACTGTAGTTTACTAATAATCTGTACACTTAAGTGTTGGATAATATTTACAGACATGAACATGCACTGTAGTGCCAAAAGTATTGGGACACCCCTCCAGATCATTGCGTTGTTTATCAGGGGTTGGACTCCGCCCCTTAGTTCCAGTGAAAGGAACTCTTAATGCTAAGGGGCCGAGTCCAACCCCTGAACGCAATGATTTGGAGGGGTGTCCCAATACTTTTGGCAACATAATGTATATGGCATAAGGGGGCGTGGCCAAGCTGTGTTTAACCATTAGGTCACATGACAATAAACCTGTGCTAAGGTGAAAGCTACAGCTCTGTCTGCATGATGATTAACACCAACTTCATCTTGTCTTCAGAACCCCATCCAGGAGTCTCTGATCCAGTTCAACGAGCCCAACATGAGCCGAGTCGCTGCCGAAATGTTCCTGGGTGAGACGTTAGTGAAGACAAGATGGCTTCATGGATTCATTCAGGGATCCATTAGAGCTTTAAAGTGAACTTTAGCTTAGTTATGTCACATAACCACAGGCTCTCTGATCAGGAGGAAGATGGAGGCTGAGGTGTGAACTTCAGTGTGAGATTTACAGCTGTGTGTGTGTGTGTGTGTGTTCAGCCATAATGAAGTTCATGGGTGACCATCCGCTGCGAGGCCAGTCTGAACATTTTGTCCTCTGCACCTTTTTGAAGGTAAAGCTCCTCTGTTGTTTCCGTTTTTCTTCCCCTAATCTAAAGTGACGTTGATTCATTTCCATCAGCACCGTGTCCTGAAGTGTTCTGTTCCTCTTATATCACAGCAGGAGCAATGCATGCTGGGACTTTTTCCTGCTCAGTTTGGTCATGTGTTAATCCCCGCCCATCAGCCGTCACTCAAGACTCTAACGAACTCCTAATGAGCATGTACTGTAGCGTAACAGTGAGGAATGCGTTAACGATCTCTTCATCATACACAATCTCTCAGACTGCTACAATTGGCCAGTGTTGCTGTGATTGACAGGAGAGAACGAATAAGCCCCTCCCACTCTTTCAGAAAACATCACAATATCAACAATCACACACTTTTAAAGCTGGATAAATGACATCATTGTCCATGCTATAGAAACAACCTGACACCTTCCGACCAATCAGATGGCAGGATTCAGCTTTTATCTGGATTCATAATAAATCAGTGTTTTTTTGGTTTGTTGATGCGAACATCATGACTGTGTGTGTGTGTGTGTGTGTGTGTGTGTAACAGATGATTGGTGAACACAGGCTGATGAGAGATGAAGCGTACTGTCAAGTCCTGAAACAGATCACCGCTAACACCAGCTCGGCCCTGTAAGCCTTCACACACACACACACACACTTCCTCTTCAAAATCATCATGTGAAGAGAAACTCCAGCATGGAATTCATCATGTGAACACATTAATATCATACGCAGCTTTTAATTTAACAGTGTTATGTGTGTGTGTGTGTGTTGAACAGAGACAGCTGTCAGA
>NC_080735.1:1968916-1973916 GCF_019097595.1 Hemibagrus wyckioides | reverse complement strand
ACACTCACAACCCTGATCAACACACACTCACACACAACCCTGATCAACACACACTCTCACAACCCTGATCAACACACACACACAACCCTGATCAACACACTCACACACAACCCTGATCAACACACTCACACAACCATGATCAACACACACTCACACAACCCTGATCAACACACACACACAACCCTGATCAACACACACTCACACAACCCTGATCAACACACACACACAACCCTGATCAACACACACTCACAACCCTAATCAACACACACTCACACAACCCTGATCAACACACACTCACAACCCTGATCTACACACTCACACAACCCTGATCTACACACACTCACAACCCTGATCTACACACTCACAACCCTGATCAACACACACTCACAACCCTGATCTACACACACTCACACAACCCTGATCAACACACTCACACAACCCTGATCAACACACACTCACAACACTGATCTACACACACTCACACAACCCTGATCAACACACACTCACAACACTGATCTACACACTCACACACAACCCTGATCAACACACTCACACAACCCTGATCAACACACACTCACAACCCTGATCTACACACACTCACACAACCCTGATCAACACACTCACACAACCCTGATCAACACACACTCACAATACTGATCTACACACACTCACAACCCTGATCTACACACACTCACACAACCCTGATCAACACACACTCACAATACTGATCTACACACACTCACAACCCTGATCAACACACACTCACACAACCCTGATCAACACACACTCACAATACTGATCTACACACACTCACAACCCTGATCAACACACACTCACACAACCCTGATCAACACACACTCACAACACTGATCTACACACTCACACACAACCCTGATCAACACACACTCACAACCCTGATCTACACACACTCACAACCCTGATCTACACACACTCACAACCCTGATCTACACACACACAACCCTGATCAACACACACTCACAACCCTGATCTACACACACTCACAACCCTGATCTACACACTCACAACCCTGATCAACACACACACACAACCCTGATCTACACACACTCACAACCCTGATCAACACACACACACAACCCTGATCAACACACACACACAACCCTGATCAACACACACACACAACCCTGATCAACACACACTCACACAACCCTGATCAACACACACACACACAACCCTGATCAACACACACTCACACAACCCTGATCAACACACTCACACACAACCCAGATCAACACACTCACACACAACCCTGATCAACACACTCACAACCCTGATCAACACACACTCACAACCCGGATCAGCACACACTCACACACAACCCTGATCAACACACTCACACACAACCCTGATCAACACACACACACAACCCTGATCAACACACACTCACAACCCGGATCAGCACACACTCACACACAACCCTGATCAACACACTCACACACAACCCTGATCAACACACACACACAACCCTGATCAACACACACACACAACCCTGATCAACACACACACACACAACCCTGATCAACACACACACACAACCCTGATCAACACACACACACAACCCTGATCAACACACTCACACACAACTCTGATCAACACACACTCACACAACCCTGATCAACACACACTCACACACAACCCTGATCAACACACACACACAACCCTGATCAACACACACTCACACACAACCCTGATCAACACACACTCACACACAACCCTGATCAACACACACACACACACACAACCCTGATCAACACACACTCACACACAACCCTGATCAACACACACTCACACACAACCCTGATCAACACACACACACTCACACAACCCTGATCAACACACTCACACACAACCCAGATCAACACACTCACACACAACCCTGATCAACACACACACACAACCCTGATCAACACACACTCACAACCCGGATCAGCACACACTCACACACAACCCTGATCAACACACTCACACACAACCCTGATCAACACACACACACAACCCTGATCAACACACACTCACACAACCCTGATCAACACACACACACAACCCTGATCAACACACACACACAACCCTGATCAACACACACTCACACAACCCTGATCAACACACTCACAACCCTGATCAACACACACTCACACACAACTCTGATCAACACACACACACAACCCTGATCAACACACTCACACAACCCTGATCAACACACTCACACAACCCTGATCAACACACACTCACAACCCTGATCAACACACACTCACAACCCTGATCAACACACACTCACACAACCCTGATCAACACACACTCACACAACCCTGATCAACACACACTCACACAACCCTGATCAACACACACTCACACAACCCTGATCAACACACAACCACAACCCTGATCAACACACACTCACAACCCTGATCAACACACACTCACACAACTCTGATCAACACACACACACAACCCTGATCAACACACTCACAACCCTGATCAACACACACTCACACAACCCTGATCAACACACTCACACAACCCTGATCAACACACTCACACAACCCTGATCAACACACACTCACACAACCCTGATCAACACACTCACAACCCTGATCAACACACTCACACAACCCTGATCAACACACACTCACACAACCCTGATCAACACACTCACACAACCCTGATCAACACACACTCACACACAACCCTGATCAACACACACTCACACAACCCTGATCAACACACTCACACAACCCTGATCAACACACTCACAACCCTGATCAACACACTCACAACCCTGATCAACACACTCACACACAACCCTGATCAACACACTCACACAACCCTGATCAACACACTCACACAACCCTGATCAACACACACTCACACACAACTCTGATCAACACACACACACAACCCTGATCAACACACACACACAACCCTGATCAACACACTCACAACCCTGATCAACACACACTCACACAACTCTGATCAACACACTCACACAACCCTGATCAACACACTCACACAACCCTGATCAACACACACTCACACAACCCTGATCAACACACTCACACAACCCTGATCAACACACACTCACACACAACTCTGATCAACACACACACACAACCCTGATCAACACACTCACACAACCCTGATCAACACACTCACACAACCCTGATCAACACACACTCACACAACCCTGATCAACACACACTCACACAACCCTGATCAACACACACACACACACAACCCTGATCAACACACACTCACACAACCCTGATCAACACACACACACAACCCTGATCAACACACACTCACACAACCCTGATCAACACACTCACAACCCTGATCAACACACACTCACACAACCCTGATCAACACACACTCACACAACCCTGATCAACACACACTCACACAACCCTGATCAACACACTCACACAACCCTGATCAACACACACACACAACCCTGATCAACACACACTCACAACCCTGATCAACACACACTCACACAACTCTGATCAACACACACACACAACCCTGATCAACACACTCACAACCCTGATCAACACACACTCACACAACCCTGATCAACACACACACACAACCCTGATCAACACACACTCACAACCCTGATCAACACACACTCACACAACCCTGATCAACACACTCACACAACCCTGATCAACACACACTCACACACAACCCTGATCAACACACACTCACACAACCCTGATCAACACACACTCACACACAACCCTGATCTACACACTCACACACAACCCTGATCAACACACACTCACACACAACCCTGATCTACACACTCACACACAACCCTGATCAACACACACTCACACAACCCTGATCAACACACTCACACAACCCTGATCAACACACACTCACACAACCCTGATCAACACACTCACACAACCCTGATCAACACACTCACACAACCCTGATCAACACACACTCACACAACCCTGATCAACACACTCACACAACCCTGATCAACACACACTCACACACAACCCTGATCAACACACACTCACACAACCCTGATCAACACACACTCACACACAACCCTGATCAACACACACTCACACAACCCTGATCAACACACACTCACAACCCTGATCAACACACTCACACACAACCCTGATCAACACACACTCACAACCCTGATCAACACACACTCACAACCCTGATCAACACACACTCACAACCCTGATCAACACACTCACACACAACCCTGATCAACACACTCACACAACCCTGATCAACACACTCACACAACCCTGATCAACACACACTCACACACAACCCTGATCAACACACTCACACAACCCTGATCAACACACACTCACACACAACCCTGATCAACACACACTCACACAACCCTGATCAACACACACTCACACACAACCCTGATCAACACACACTCACACAACCCTGATCAACACACACACACAACCCAGATCAACACACTCACACACAACCCTGATCAACACTCACACACAACCCTGATCAACACACACTCACAACCCTGATCAACACACTCACACACAACCCTGATCAACACACACTCACACAACCCTGATCAACACACACTCACACACAACCCTGATCTACACACTCACACACAACCCTGATCAACACACACTCACACAACCCTGATCAACACACTCACAACCCTGATCAACACACACACACAACCCTGATCAACACACACTCACACACAACCCTGATCAACACACACACACAACCCTGATCAACACACACTCACACAACCCTGATCAACACACTCACAACCCTGATCAACACACACTCACAACCCTGATCAACACACACTCACACACAACCCTGATCTACACACACTCACACAACCCTGATCAACACACACTCACAACCCTGATCAACACACTCACACAACCCTGATCAACACACACACACAACCCTGATCTACACACTCACAACCCTGATCA
>NC_080735.1:1953916-1958916 GCF_019097595.1 Hemibagrus wyckioides | reverse complement strand
TGAACAGATCACCATGGACTTTTACACAGACCTGTCAGGATGTTCTACAGAAATGTGCTGATGTTTGTACGCCATTTTGTAGACGCCACGTCTGTGACTGTTACTGTGTTTACACACACACACAGACACACTCTCTCACACACACACACACTCTCACACACACACACAGACACACAGACACACTCTCTCACACACACACACACACACACACTCTCACACACACACACACACACTGTTACTCAGGAGAAAATGGAATTATTTTTTGGACACCTGGACATTTGTAGGAACTTTTACACTGAAGGCGTCAGAGCTGGCTGTGTTCATGTGGCCTGAGGATATTTTACACAGGAGACTTCAACACAACACACACATTTTAATATAATAAATAAATCATATTTTATCAGACTTTTCAGTTTTGGTGTTTATTACGTTCCAGAACAAACTCTGTCGTCTGTGTAATGTTCTGTATTTCCCAGGATTCATGATTCTTCTGTTTATTAGAGGGAATCTGAGCAGGATTATGTGTGTGTGTGTGTGTGTGTGTGTGTTTCTGTTTCTCAGCTGAAACCAATCTTCAGGTGAAGATCCTTTTTATTTTATTATAGTGATAGTGATTGATGATAAGGTTATATTTCTGGAAAATCCTTGAGAGGATTGTAGTGAACCTTGATGAAAAAACAAACAAACATGATTTCAAGTGAAGTTTATTAGAACATTAGAACACATAATAATAATAATAATAATAATAATAATAATAATAATAACAATAACGTGACTGTTGGTGATGAGTCTATCCAATCAGGACTAACCTTCTGTTCACATTAGTGAGTGACAGTGTTTTTTTCCTCAGATATGCTAAAGCAGCAAAAAGACTTGAACAAATCATATGGCACATGAGACAAGATAAGATAGGACAGAAAAGATAAGATAAGACAAGATAGGACAGACAAGATAAAATATGACAGACAAGATAGAATTTTTATGCTAGGCATATTGTTGTCAGAACAATATACTCAGCACAACACAAAACATTACAAAGAAATATTTCTTCACTCAAACCAAGGCGCTCTGCCCAAACCTTTAACACAGAGCCCTCAAAAAAACCTAAATAAATACAGCCCCAGTGTCAGATATCATCAGTGGACAGACTCTGAGGTACCCCAAGCTGTGGAAACACTCCAGTTATTTCCATCCCAAAGAAAGGTGGTACCATTAAAGCCCTGGATCACCTCCACCCCGTGGTCCTCACCTCTTTGGTGATGAAGGCAATGTAGAGGGTCATCAAGAATCACATCCGACTCAGAGAAGGAGAATAACCTTTGTTCCCAGGGCTGTTCAACTCCTCACCTCACCAGTCTCCATGTCCCTCCCTCCCCTCCCCTCCCATCAACTCAGTAACCACCATTCCCCACATTAGAACCCTCTCCCACCTCCAGCCCACACTCCTCCAGATAGACTCTCGTACTGTAAAAACATTCATACAGAGATCTGGACTCTACCAATTTGCACAGTTTTAACAGTTTATATTTATTAACAGATGTTTACTCAACCTTTTGTGCACTAACGGACTTATTCCATTTATCATCATTACAACAACTGCATTTAATTTATGTAATTTTATTTTGTATTTGCACTGATCTTTTTAAGCACTCTGCGTGCCTTAAATGAATAAGTAAATAATATAAAAAGATTGAAATAAAGATAAATAAAGTGTTTTGAATAGAATAGAACACACCTTTTACTCAGTAGCACACTCACGTGTTTGCGTTTCTGAACTCTCCGGCGCATGCGCAGTACAGAGACCTCTTTACGCTAAGCGAGTTTACGGCACCCGTTACCCACCGCACTGAAAATTCCGTTTCCAGGAATGAACCTGATTATTGGGGTTTATTTTATTTTATTTTATTTTTTTCTGCACAAGCAAGATGGATTAGCGACATTGCTTCATCAGACAGGAGAGAGAGACTGTTGCATTGCCGCTCTGGTTAGTTATGTGTAGCCGAGTTAGCAGGCTAGTCAGTTTTCCAGTGTCCGGTTTGTGTTGATGTGGGGAAGCGTAGTTACCAATAAACATCTGATTAGCAACAAAGCTTAACTTTCATTCTGTGGCAGATGACATTGAAGCAAGAATCTTAAGTGTTTAGTGCATACATGTTCGTTTAAAAATAACACCAGGTTTGTTTTTTTAGTTTGCTTAGCTAACAGTTGCTTAGCATACGCAGTTGGTCCACAGCGTGCCTTCAGTCACGTCGCTCATGTTGAGTTCAAGAGCTGCTGGAATTATGGTTCAATACGAATTCCCAACCTAGAAGTTAGACACACGTTAATAACACGATTAAATGGTATTAGTGAAGCACTAGGGTGTAGGAAACAGTCTTTTCTTCATAGGCCGGTGGTTGGTAGTTTTTTTTTTAATTATTATTATTATATACGTTTAATGTTGTCATGGATTAACTTTGTATCTGTAACCACTTTGGAGCAGAATGTAAATGTACAGAAAATTAGATTAAAACAATACATATGAATTAGGTTAGTTAGATCTAGTTAAGTGTATAAGTTAGAGTCGCATTAGCTTTTCTGAAAGAAAATCAGTGTCTCTTAAACACAGAAGTGACAGGAATTGAAGGAGCGCCTGAAGGCTGCATTAGTGCGGCTCGCGCACCGCCGAGGCGTTGGAGTGATCATGGGCACATAAACGGAGCTTTAACGAAACAAGCTCAGAGATCATCATTAGGACAGTGACAGAGAATAATAAAAAACAACCAAAAATGTCAGCGAGTGGCTTTACAGATTTACGCGACAAGCTGAAGTCCATGACTCCGCACAGGGAGAACCACAAAATCACGAAAGTTTACTCCGAGCACAGCGGCGTTAAGAAGCGCCGGCGCCGCGACTCCGGGGACGAGCACGAGCAGCAGCAGGAGGAGGAGGAGGCGGCGCGCGCGTCGGAGGCGCGCAAAGTGAAGAGCGGGATCACCCAGGCGCGCGTCTTCACGCCCGAGGAGTGCGCGCGCATCGAGGCTAAGATCGACGAGGTGGTGGCCAAAGGGGACCGCGGTCTGTACCGGGAGCACACGGTGGACCGCGCGCCGCTGCGCAACAAGTACTTCTTCGGCGAGGGCTACACGTACGGCGCGCAGCTGGAGAAGCGCGGCCCCGGGCAGGAGCGCCTCTACTCCAAGGGCGAGGTGGACGAGATCCCGGCCTGGGTGTACGAGCTCGTCATCGAGCCCTTGGTGGCGCGTGGGATCATCCCCGAGGGCTTCGTGAACAGCGCCGTGATTAACGACTACCAGCCCGGCGGCTGCATCGTGTCCCACGTGGACCCCATCCACATCTTCGAGCGTCCCATCGTGTCCGTGTCGTTCTTCAGCGACAGCGCGCTCTGCTTCGGCTGCAAGTTCCAGTTCAAACCCATCCGCGTGTCCGAGCCGGTGCTGTGCCTCCCCGTGCGCCGCGGCAGCGTCACCTTACTCAGGTGAGCGTGATGAAGCACAGCTCCTCCCTCAGCGCTATTATTAATTATTGATCAGTTATACAGTAGTTTTTTTGGGGTTTTTTTGCTAGGTTTTCATTTCTGCTGTGAGAACTAGGTGGGTGTGTCCCGCTCTGACGTCACGAGGTGGACATGCAGAACTAAAGGGTTAGATGTTAGGGGTGCTGTTACAATGAATTTATTTGTTACTATTAAACTCACTAACAAGTGACATTAACAACAACAAGCAGGAAGTTTAAGAAACAGAGTGTTTGTACGTATGGACAGGGATGTGATTTTAGTTCCTGAATGCAGTCTATCACTTTTAGTCCTCCAACTGAGACGAGATGTGTGTGTGTGTGTGTGCGCGCTGAAAGTGAAGTATATGTGCAGGTGATAAGGGTCAGGTTTGGCTGTAGGCTCTTTGTGTTTAATATTCTAGTGATGTCCAGCGTCTCATTAATGGGAGATCCAGTGCAGAAGCTGGACATAAACTCCCAGAATGCATTGCATCTGCACTGACCAGAACTCAGAGGTTTGCCTGAACAAGCTAGCGATGTTTGAGAATGCTGATTGCGATGGTTCTGGAAGCTGTGAGGTGGACCGTCAGAAACATTAAAGCGCCGCTGCATCACCAGCTTTCAGTAGAGATGAAACAAAGGGGTTACACCCCACTACTCCCCCCACTGATTTCTGTAGATTTAAATGAATCCTGTGGCCAGGACAGTGCTCATGTCCCTCAGTGAAATCCTGGACATTCACATCTGTTCTGAATTCTGCTTTATTTCAGCGGCTACGCAGCTGATGACATCACACACTGTATCCGGCCTCAGGACATCAAGCAGCGGCGAGCGGTCATCATCCTCAGGAAGTGAGTAGATCAACACCGCAGTTCTGTACAGCATTAGTGACGACATTAAAGACTTATTCACTGAAACAAAGGAAAATCTCTAGCAGTGTGGGGAAGGAACAATAAATAAATAAAAACAAGAAGTCAGGTCTGAGTGTGTTACAGGTAAAAAAAAAAAAAAAATGCAAAACAATAAATCATTAATCAGTGTCAGTGTTTAGTTTGTGTGTATTTTTATAGGTTGATTTTTGCCTTTTTTAATTTTCAAATAATTTAATTTCTTATTTCTCATTTAAATGTAATTACTGTAATTAAAGAAAAAGTTTATTATATTCCAGTAAACCTTTTTTCATTTAACTATTTTTAAAATGGCTAAAAAAAAAAAAAAAAAATTTTTGTAAATTAAAAAAATCTTCTTAATGATAATAAACCCAGAGATTTTTTTTATATTTAATTTATTTTTTAACTTAAGCAGCAGATAAAAGGCAAAACAAAGTGTATCACGATTATATACTAATTCCTAATCTTTATTTATAGAGCAGTGTTTAATACACACACAGCTGAAAGTGCTGTACAAATTAAATGGTGAATATTATTATAATGTGATAGAAAAAAGAGAGAAATCCAAATAAAAAATAAAGTTATGATTTAGAAGCTGAAGCATCGGGACAGAAC
>NC_080735.1:1913916-1948916 GCF_019097595.1 Hemibagrus wyckioides | reverse complement strand
TCGATTAACAAGGTGACATGAATCGTGTGCAGCAGAAACTGATGGATTGTCACACGTGAGCGCTGGGACACGCCCACTTCCTCATCGTGATGTACACCTTTGTCGGTTCAAGACCTTGATTTTTAGTGACCACGTGTACCAAAGAGACTTGGGTCTGGGAGACGGTATCGATGCATTCCCTGGTTCGGTTATCAGTGCAGAAGAAACACACAGAAACGTCTGATCCGTACAGACACGTGCAAAAAAATGATGGATTAATGATGCTATTGTTATGAGGCAGTATTTCTATTTTGTGCTGCTCTCTTTGCTTTATTTTTGTTTGTTTGTTTGTTTTTTGAACAGAGGAAGGAATTTTCTCTTCTGTGAGTTTTCAGATCTCCTCCACCCGATGAGATCGGATACGGATCAGACATTTAAAATCAGTATTCAGATAGAGCTGAACACATCATTTAAGTATTTAATTTGTTCTGTTAGGAGGAGAAAATCCCTTCAGGGTGAGTCTTTAAAAAGCCAGGATGGACGTGAAAGCCGTGAGTTTGAGTCGAATTGAGTTGTCGAATTTCTCTACGCCTGTAACAAAGTTCTATTTTGGAAAATGACTTGAAGACTCGTGGAGGCTCTGTAATGAGAAATGGGTATTTTTGCAGCAGCAGAGATGTACAGGCCTGAAAGAAATTAAAAGATGAGTTTTAAAGAAAATGCCGAGTGTGCAGTGATTTCTGTTCGGAGATTTTATTCTAAATAAAATAGTTATGATTTCTGAAGATTATTCAGTTCAAGACAATAGATGGTGTTTAATCTGTAATAATAAAATCCACACAGTTCTTTTCAGTGAAGATATAATGTTCCACGATATTAATACGCTGCTATAACTGAAATATTATTTTAATAAAAAGCATTTTTAATTATTTTTTCTTAACTCGCTGTGGTATAAGAGGAATAAAACACTTCAGCTTCATCCTGCGGTTGTTTCCTCGTTTCTATAGTAACAGCTCATTCTCATGGACCTGTTCGTTTCGCCACATACTTCAACGTTAAAAAAAATATATAAACAATAATCTATTTTTAATATACTTTATTCTTAAATTAAATTGAAAAAGTTACTGAAAATATTAACATGGCGAATGTATTAACACGGTCTCTTTAAGACAAAGTCCCTCACGTACCTCACGTCTTGTACTACTACAAGTCACAACAAAGCCTGTGCGCTGATTGGGCCACAAGCAGGACGACATGTTTTTCTCGACTTCCTATTGGTGTAAACCCACGTCAATCAAAATGTCTCAGCCAATCATCGCCGCGCGTTGATATCGGTTCTGTTAGTTCGCGTTAACGCACGAAACTGATATGACCTCGAGTCATGAAGCCATGTTTAAGCCTAATTCTCTGCTGGGGTTTATATTATAATTATTTGGAGGATTTTCTATAAAAGGTAAGTGAAACCATCCGACTACTAACCGAGTAGTTAGCACTGGAGCTAGCGCGTGCTAACGACAACAACATCGGAGAAGTTGTCTAGCTTTAGCAAGTAGCTAAGATTTAAAAACATGAATGTAAGAGGTGAGAATTCTTGCTGTAAATATAAGATTATCCTGCAGGTTTATTTATTAGTTTTCTGTTTAAAAGCTGAAACTGAGAAGAGAAGGCCCTCTGTGTGATGGAGCTTTTCGGTGCTTCGTACTTTTAAAGGTGTAAAAGTCCATTTATTATACTCTTATTTTGTTAAAATTACGTACAAAATATTAAAAAAAATAAAATAAAAGTCCCGACTTCCGGAAAAAAAAGTATTATATGACTGAGGAAACGCAGCTGGAGAAATGACTACAATAATGTCTGAAATGAAATTTATTCTGTTTATCCTTTTATATATTTGCCTTTTTTCGAGATATCAGGAATAATATAATATTAGAATATAATAACAGCCATTAACACAAACCTACACACAGTACACTCCTTACATAACTCTTCCCTCAGGTAGAATTATTTATCAGTAGAAATATAGTTTTATTTCTCTCATTATGTTTTTCTGTAGCTGTGATGAGTCTGGAAGATTTCACTAATTTATTTTTGTACTATTGTCCGGAATTAGTCGTTCTGGACTGATTAGTGGTCAGCAGCTCAGAGAGCATCAGAACCAAATCACCTCACTCTACACTCTGAGTACATTTATGTTTACGTTTACATTTCTGGCATTTGGCAGATGCTCTTATGCAGAGCGACGTACAAAAGTGCTTTAAGTCTCTATCATTGAAAACATTAACACTGGTTCAGTAGATTACAGACTCAGGAGACCATTAGCCTAAAATTGGATGTTTTTTTATTTTTATTTAACATATAACAATACATAAACAGGGAAAGATAGGAGCTAGTTTAAGTGCTTCAGGAAAAGGTAGGTCTTGAGACGTCATTTGAAGACAGTCAGAGACTCTGCTGTACGGACATCCTGGGCTGGGGATGAATCACCTGGGATGACCAGCAGTTCAGTTTTGCTGGGATTAAGTTTCAGCTGATGAGCGGTCATCCAGGATGAAATGTCTTCCAGACACACTGAGATCCGGGCAGAAGCTGTGGTATCTGAGGGAGGGAAGGAGAAGATAAATTGGGTGTCATCAGCATAGCAGTGGTATGAAAAGCCGTGTGAGGATATCACTTTGCCAAGAGTGTGAGTGTAGAGGGAGAAAAGGAGAGGACCAAGTACTGAGCCTTGTGGGACACCAGTAGAGAGTCTGCGTGGAGCAGATGTCAATCCCTTCCATGTTACCTGATATGAGCGACCATCCAGGTAGGAAGCAAACCATTCCCATGCTGTTCCACAAATTCCAAGACTCCTGAGGGTGGACAAGAGAGTCTTGTGGTTAACCGTGTCAAATGCTGCAGAAAGGTCAAGGAGGATGAGGACCAATGACAGCTTGGCTGATCTAGCAGCATGTAGTTTCTCAGTGACCACCAAAAGGGCAGTCTCTGTAGAATGTGCTGCTTTGAAGCCAGACTGGTTGGGATCATGGACGTTATTCTGCAGGAGATAGTCAGACAGCTGATTATAAAAAATTCGTTCGAGAATTTTTGAAAGAAAGGAGAGGAGTGATACTGGTCTGTAATTATTGATGTCAGAGGGATCCAGAACAGGTTTCTTTAGTATAGGGATAACCCTTGCTTGCTTAAAGGCAGTTGGTACCTGTCCTGATGTAATGGATCTATTGATGACTGTGGTGATGAAGGGCAGGAGGTCAGGTGAGATGGTCTGGAGCATAGTGGAAGGGATTGGATCCAGTGGGCAGGTGGTGGGATTGCAGGACTGGATGATTTGCAATTTGAAACCTCTTCTGCTGCTATGGATGAGAGATGCTTCAGTGAAGGAGTAGCTGAGTCCTGGCTGTGTAATGCAGATGAAGTTGGGGTGGACGTGAAGGTCTGGCAGATCTTCTCAATCTTCTCTGTGTAAAAAGTGGCAAAATCTTCAGCAGTCAGGGAGAATGGAGCAGGTGGAGTCGGAGGGTTGAGTAGTGCAGAGATGATGTTGTGGAGCTTTCGGGGATCTTGTGCAGAAGCTTCAAGCTTTTCCTTGTAGAAGGAAGTCTTGGCAGAAGTCACGTCCGAAGAGAATCTGGACAGAAGCATATGATGAGAGGTGAGATCTGCGTCCAGTCGAGATTTCTTCCACTTCCTCTCTGCTGTTCGTAGTTCTCTTCAATTGTTGCGGAGCACATCTGACAGCCAAGGAGCAGGACAAGAAGTCTTCCTGCGTTTAGTGGATGAAGGGCAGAGAAGGTCCATGGTTGAGGAAAGAGAGGAGAGAAAAGTGTGTCTAGCTGAGTCTAGAGGCAGGGAGGAAAAGGAGTCATAGTCAGGAAGAGATGAAAGAGTGCAGGAAGCTACAGAGGAAGGAGAGATAGAATGAAGGTTCTGGAGCTGCTGGGAGTTACGTTTGGGTAGGACAGGGAAAATGACAGTGAAGGATACCAAGTGATGATCTGAGATGTGATGTGGGGTAGCAGTCATGTCTGTAGCTGGGGAAGGGCAGGTGAAGACCAAGTCCAGGACGTTTCCTCCCTTGTGTGTTGGAGGGCAGCTGTTAAATGACAAGAAGAAAGAATTCAGAAGACCAGAAGACTAAAGCTTGTTGGATGGACCTTGGAGGTTGAAATCTCCAAGGACCATCAGAGGGGTGCGGTCAGAAGGGAAGATGCTGAGGAGTGTGTCCATTTCTTCCATGAAGTCTCCAAGGGGACCAGGAGGATGGTAGATGACAATGATGGAGAGGTTGATTGGAGATGTAACTGAAACTGCATGGAATTCAAAAGAAGAGATGGTTAGATGAGACAAGGGAGAGGTGTGAAACACCATCAGACCTGTACCACCACCCCCTGATTCTCATATGAGTACTGTTATAATTTTCAAATTAATAATTATTTTAATTTTTAAAATAAAAAATAGCTGCTGGTTTGATAAATAATAAATTTGAATATTTTAATTGAATATAAATTTAGTAGTTTTAATTTAATTAATTTTATTTTAATTTAAATAATTTTTAAATTAAATCAGATTGTATATTTAAAATATAAGTCTATAACATGATGAGAATGATGTATAATAAATGTAATAATTTTATATTCATGTAAAATATTTAGTTAATATTCCAGGTTGTAAATAAACGAGTGTATTATTTTTCCCCCCCTTTTTGTTTCATTCATTTTTTAAAAATTTGTAAACCTTAATATTAGGATATACGTCATAACATCACACATTAACATGATAACACTGATGTAGTCAGAGAGAGAAAGAGGGTGAGAGAGCGACAAAGAGAGGGAGAGAGAGAGAGGGAGAGAGATCCTCTGACAGAGAGACAGGTGAAGGCACTAAATTTAACATGTGACGTCACCCGTCATGGACATGATGTACTCTGTGTGTGTGTGTGTGTGTGTGTGTGGTCAGGGTAAACTTACCGCTCTAATTAAAATACTTTAAATAACTCAGTTGAATGTAGAGAGATGTTTTAACTAAAAGGAGTTCAGTGTGAATCCTGTGAGGAAAGTGCTCAGAGCACTGTACAATAAACACACACACACACACATACACCGCTGTACAGCACTTTACAGTAAACACACACACACACACACACACACACACACATACACCGCTGTACAGCACTTTACAATAAACACACACACACACACATACACCGCTGTACAGCACTGTACAATAAACACACACACTACAGCACTGTACAGTAAACACACACACACACTACAGCACTGTACAGTAAACACACACACACACTACAGCACTGTACAGTAAACACACACACACACTGCTCTACAGCACTGTACAATAAACACACACACACACATACACCGCTGTACAGCACTTTACAATAAACACACACACACACATACACCGCTGTACAGCACTGTACAATAAACACACACACTACAGCACTGTACAGTAAACACACACACACACACTACAGCACTGTACAGTAAAGACACACACACACTACAGCACTGTACAGTAAACACACACACACTACAGCACTGTACAATAAACACACACACACACTACAGCACTGTACAGTAAACACACACACACTACAGCACTGTACAATAAACACACACACACACTACAGCACTGTACAGTAAACACACACACACACACTACAGCACTGTACAATAAACACACACACACACTACAGCACTGTACAGTAAACACACACACACACACACTACAGCACTGTACAATAAACACACACACACACTACAGCACTGTACAATAAACACACACACACACTACAGCACTGTACAGTAAACACACACACACACTACAGCACTGTACAGTAAAGACACACACACACTACAGCACTGTACAGTAAAGACACACACACACTACAGCACTGTACAGTAAAGACACACACACACTACAGCACTGTACAGTAAACACACACACACACACACTACAGCACTGTACAGTAAACACACACACACACTACAGCACTGTACAGTAAAGACACACACACACTACAGCACTGTACAGTAAACACACACACACACTACAGCACTGTACAGTAAACACACACACACACTACAGCACTGTACAGTAAACACACACACACACACTACAGCACTGTACAGTAAACACACACACACACACACTACAGCACTGTACAGTAAACACACACACACACTACAGCACTGTACAGTAAACACACACACACACACTACAGCACTGTACAGTAAACACACACACACACACACTACAGCACTGTACAGTAAACACACACACACACTACAGCACTGTACAGTAAACACACACACACACACTACAGCACTGTACAGTAAACACACACACACACACACTACAGCACTGTACAGTAAACACACACACACACACTACAGCACTGTACAGTAAACACACACACACACACTACAGCACTGTACAGTAAACACACACACACACACACTACAGCACTGTACAGTAAACACACACACACACACACTACAGCACTGTACAGTAAACACACACACACACACTACAGCACTGTACAGTAAACACACACACACACTACAGCACTGTACAGTAAACACACACACACACACTACAGCACTGTACAGTAAACACACACACACACACTACAGCACTGTACAGTAAACACACACACACACTACAGCACTGTACAGTAAACACACACACACACACTACAGCACTGTACAGTAAACACACACACACACACTACAGCACTGTACAGTAAACACACACACACACACACTACAGCACTGTACAGTAAACACACACACACACACACACTACAGCACTGTACAGTAAACACACACACACACACACTACAGCACTGTACAGTAAACACACACACACACACACTACAGCACTGTACAGTAAACACACACACACACTACAGCACTGTACAGTAAACACACACACACTACAGCACTGTACAGTAAACACACACACACACACACTACAGCACTGTACAGTAAACACACACACACTACAGCACTGTACAGTAAAGACACACACACACTACAGCACTGTACAGTAAACACACACACACTACAGCACTGTACAGTAAACACACACACACACACACTACAGCACTGTACAGTAAACACACACACACTACAGCACTGTACAGTAAAGACACACACACACACACTACAGCACTGTACAGTAAAGACACACACACACTACAGCACTGTACAGTAAACACACACACACTACAGCACTGTACAGTAAACACACACACACACACACTACAGCACTGTACAGTAAACACACACACACTACAGCACTGTACAGTAAAGACACACACACTACAGCACTGTACAGTAAAGACACACACACACACACTACAGCACTGTACAGTAAAGACACACACACACACTACAGAACTGTACAGTAAACACACACACACACACTACAGCACTGTACAGTAAACACACACACACTACAGCACTGTACAGTAAAGACACACACACACACTACAGCACTGTACAGTAAAGACACACACACACTACAGCACTGTACAGTAAAGACACACACACACACTACAGCACTGTACAGTAAACACACACACACACACACTACAGCACTGTACAGTAAACACACACACACACACACTACAGCACTGTACAGTAAACACACACACACACTACAGCACTGTACAGTAAACACACACACACACTACAGCACTGTACAGTAAACACACACACACACTACAGCACTGTACAGTAAAGACACACACACACACTACAGCACTGTACAGTAAAGACACACACACACACTACAGCACTGTACAGTAAACACACACACTACAGCACTGTACAGTAAAGACACACACACACTACAGCACTGTACAGTAAAGACACACACACACTACAGCACTGTACAGTAAACACACACACACTACAGCACTGTACAGTAAAGACACACACACACTACAGCACTGTACAGTAAACACACACACACACTACAGCACTGTACAGTAAAGACACACACCCCCACTACAGCACTGTACAGTAAAGACACACACACTACAGCACTGTACAGTAAAGACACACACACACACACTACAGCACTGTACAGTAAAGACACACACACACACTACAGAACTGTACAGTAAACACACACACACACACTACAGCACTGTACAGTAAAGACACACACACACACTACAGCACTGTACAGTAAAGACACACACACACTACAGCACTGTACAGTAAACACACACACACACTACAGCACTGTACAGTAAACACACACACACACACACTACAGCACTGTACAGTAAAGACACACACACACACACTACAGCACTGTACAGTAAACACACACACTACAGCACTGTACAGTAAAGACACACACACATACTACAGCACTGTACAGTAAAGACACACACACACTACAGCACTGTACAGTAAACACACACACACACTACAGCACTGTACAGTAAACACACACACACACACTACAGCACTGTACAGTAAACACACACACTACAGCACTGTACAGTAAACACACACACACACACACACTACAGCACTGTACAGTAAAGACACACACACACACTACAGCACTGTACAGTAAAGACACACACACACACTACAGAACTGTACAGTAAACACACACACACACACTACAGCACTGTACAGTAAACACACACACACACACACTACAGCACTGTACAGTAAAGACACACACACACTACAGCACTGTACAGTAAAGACACACACACACACTACAGCACTGTACAGTAAAGACACACACACACTACAGCACTGTACAGTAAACACACACACACACTACAGCACTGTACAGTAAAGACACACACACACACTACAGCACTGTACAGTAAACACACACACACACACTACAGCACTGTACAGTAAACACACACACACACACACTACAGCACTGTACAGTAAACACACACACACTACAGCACTGTACAGTAAAGACACACACACACTACAGCACTGTACAGTAAACACACACACACTACAGCACTGTACAGTAAACACACACACACACACACTACAGCACTGTACAGTAAACACACACACACTACAGCACTGTACAGTAAAGACACACACCCCCACTACAGCACTGTACAGTAAAGACACACACACTACAGCACTGTACAGTAAAGACACACACACACACACTACAGCACTGTACAGTAAAGACACACACACTACAGCACTGTACAGTAAAGACACACACACACACACTACAGAACTGTACAGTAAACACACACACACACACTACAGCACTGTACAGTAAACACACACACACTACAGCACTGTACAGTAAAGACACACACACACACTACAGCACTGTACAGTAAAGACACACACACACTACAGCACTGTACAGTAAAGACACACACACACACTACAGCACTGTACAGTAAACACACACACTACAGCACTGTACAGTAAAGACACACACACACTACAGCACTGTACAGTAAAGACACACACACACTACAGCACTGTACAGTAAACACACACACACACTACAGCACTGTACAGTAAAGACACACACACACACTACAGCACTGTACAGTAAAGACACACACACTACAGCACTGTACAGTAAACACACACACACACTACAGCACTGTACAGTAAAGACACACACACACTACAGCACTGTACAGTAAACACACACACTACAGCACTGTACAGTAAAGACACACACACACACTACAGAACTGTACAGTAAACACACACACACACACTACAGCACTGTACAGTAAACACACACACACACACTACAGCACTGTACAGTAAAGACACACACACACACTACAGCACTGTACAGTAAAGACACACACACACACTACAGAACTGTACAGTAAACACACACACACACACTACAGCACTGTACAGTAAACACACACACACACTACAGCACTGTACAGTAAACACACACACACACTACAGCACTGTACAGTAAACACACACACACACTACAGCACTGTACAGTAAACACACACACACACACACTACAGCACTGTACAATAAACACACACACACACTACAGCACTGTACAGTAAACACACACACACACACACTACAGCACTGTACAGTAAACACACACACACACTACAGCACTGTACAGTAAACACACACACACACACTACAGCACTGTACAGTAAACACACACACACACACTACAGCACTGTACAGTAAACACACACACTACAGCACTGTACAGTAAAGACACACACACACTACAGCACTGTACAGTAAACACACACACACACACTACAGCACTGTACAGTAAAGACACACACACACTACAGCACTGTACAGTAAACACACACACACTACAGCACTGTACAGTAAACACACACACACACTACAGCACTGTACAGTAAACACACACACACACTACAGCACTGTACAGTAAACACACACACACACTACAGCACTGTACAGTAAAGACACACACACTACAGCACTGTACAGTAAACACACACACACTACAGCACTGTACAGTAAAGACACACACACTACAGCACTGTACAGTAAAGACACACACACACACTACAGCACTGTACAGTAAAGACACACACACTACAGCACTGTACAGTAAACACACACACACTACAGCACTGTACAGTAAACACACACACACACTACAGCACTGTACAGTAAACACACACACACACTACAGCACTGTACAGTAAACACACACACACACTACAGCACTGTACAGTAAACACACACACACACTACAGCACTGTACAGTAAACACACACACACACTACAGCACTGTACAGTAAACACACACACACACTACAGCACTGTACAGTAAACACACACACACACTACAGCACTGTACAGTAAACACACACACACACTACAGCACTGTACAATAAACACACACACACACTACAGCACTGTACAATAAACACACACACACACTACAGCACTGTACAGTAAACACACACACACACACACTACAGCACTGTACAGTAAACACACACACACACACACTACAGCACTGTACAGTAAACACACACACACACACACTACAGCACTGTACAGTAAACACACACACACACACACTACAGCACTGTACAGTAAACACACACACACACACACTACAGCACTGTACAGTAAACACACACACACACTACAGCACTGTACAATAAACACACACACACACTACAGCACTGTACAGTAAACACACACACACACTACAGCACTGTACAGTAAACACACACACACACTACAGCACTGTACAGTAAACACACACACACACTACAGCACTGTACAGTAAACACACACACACACTACAGCACTGTACAGTAAACACACACACACACTACAGCACTGTACAGTAAACACACACACACACTACAGCACTGTACAGTAAACACACACACACACTACAGCACTGTACAGTAAACACACACACACACTACAGCACTGTACAGTAAACACACACACACACTACAGCACTGTACAGTAAACACACACACACACACTACAGCACTGTACAGTAAACACACACACACACACTACAGCACTGTACAGTAAACACACACACACACACTACAGCACTGTACAGTAAACACACACACACACACTACAGCACTGTACAGTAAACACACACACACACACTACAGCACTGTACAGTAAACACACACACACACACTACAGCACTGTACAGTAAAGACACACACACACACTACAGCACTGTACAGTAAAGACACACACACACACTACAGCACTGTACAGTAAAGACACACACACACACTACAGCACTGTACAGTAAAGACACACACACACACACTACAGCACTGTACAGTAAAGACACACACACACACACACTACAGCACTGTACAGTAAACACACACACACTACAGCACTGTACAGTAAACACACACACACACACTACAGCACTGTACAGTAAAGACACACACACACACTACAGCACTGTACAGTAAAGACACACACACACACACACTACAGCACTGTACAGTAAACACACACACACACACACTACAGCACTGTACAGTAAACACACACACACACTACAGCACTGTACAGTAAACACACACACACACACTACAGCACTGTACAGTAAACACACACACACACACTACAGCACTGTACAGTAAACACACACACACACACTACAGCACTGTACAGTAAAGACACACACACACACTACAGCACTGTACAGTAAAGACACACACACACACACTACAGCACTGTACAGTAAACACACACACTACAGCACTGTACAGTAAACACACACACACACTACAGCACTGTACAGTAAACACACACACTACAGCACTGTACAGTAAAGACACACACACTACAGCACTGTACAGTAAAGACACACACACTACAGCACTGTACAGTAAAGACACACACACACACACTACAGCACTGTACAGTAAAGACACACACACACACACTACAGCACTGTACAGTAAACACACACACACACTACAGCACTGTACAGTAAACACACACACACACTACAGCACTGTACAGTAAACACACACACTACAGCACTGTACAGTAAAGACACACACACACACACTACAGCACTGTACAGTAAACACACACACACACTACAGCACTGTACAGTAAACACACACACACACTACAGCACTGTACAGTAAACACACACACTACAGCACTGTACAGTAAAGACACACACACTACAGCACTGTACAGTAAAGACACACACACACTACAGCACTGTACAGTAAAGACACACACACACTACAGCACTGTACAGTAAACACACACACACACACTACAGCACTGTACAGTAAAGACACACACACACTACAGCACTGTACAGTAAACACACACACTACAGCACTGTACAGTAAACACACACTACAGCACTGTACAGTAAACACACACACACTACAGCACTGTACAGTAAACACACACACACACTACAGCACTGTACAGTAAACACACACACACACACTACAGCACTGTACAGTAAACACACACACACACTACAGCACTGTACAGTAAACACACACACACACACTACAGCACTGTACAGTAAACACACACACACACACTACAGCACTGTACAGTAAACACACACACACACTACAGCACTGTACAGTAAACACACACACACACTACAGCACTGTACAGTAAACACACACACACTACACTACAGCACTGTACAGTAAAGACACACACACACTACAGCACTGTACAGTAAACACACACACACTACAGCACTGTACAGTAAAGACACACACACACACTACAGCACTGTACAGTAAAGACACACACACACTACAGCACTGTACAGTAAAGACACACACACACTACAGCACTGTACAGTAAAGACACACACACACTACAGCACTGTACAGTAAACACACACACACACTACAGCACTGTACAGTAAACACACACACACACTACAGCACTGTACAGTAAACACACACACACACACTACAGCACTGTACAGTAAAGACACACACACACTACAGCACTGTACAGTAAAGACACACACACACTACAGCACTGTACAGTAAAGACACACACACACTACAGCACTGTACAGTAAAGACACACACACACTACAGCACTGTACAGTAAAGACACACACACACACTACAGCACTGTACAGTAAACACACACACACACACTACAGCACTGTACAGTAAAGACACACACACACTACAGCACTGTACAGTAAACACACACACACACTACAGCACTGTACAGTAAACACACACACACACTACAGCACTGTACAGTAAAGACACACACACACTACAGCACTGTACAGTAAAGACACACACACACTACAGCACTGTACAGTAAACACACACACACACTACAGCACTGTACAGTAAACACACACACACACACTACAGCACTGTACAGTAAACACACACACACACACTACAGCACTGTACAGTAAACACACACACACACACTACAGCACTGTACAGTAAACACACACACACACACTACAGCACTGTACAGTAAACACACACACACACACTACAGCACTGTACAGTAAACACACACACACACTACAGCACTGTACAATAAACACACACACACACTACAGCACTGTACAGTAAACACACACACACACACACTACAGCACTGTACAGTAAACACACACACACACTACAGCACTGTACAATAAACACACACACACACTACAGCACTGTACAATAAACACACACACACACTACAGCACTGTACAGTAAACACACACACACACACTACAGCACTGTACAATAAACACACACACACACTACAGCACTGTACAGTAAACACACACACACACACACTACAGCACTGTACAGTAAACACACACACACACTACAGCACTGTACAGTAAACACACACACACACACTACAGCACTGTACAGTAAACACACACACACACACTACAGCACTGTACAGTAAACACACACACTACAGCACTGTACAGTAAAGACACACACACACTACAGCACTGTACAGTAAACACACACACACACACACTACAGCACTGTACAGTAAAGACACACACACACTACAGCACTGTACAGTAAACACACACACACACTACAGCACTGTACAGTAAACACACACACTACAGCACTGTACAGTAAACACACACACACACACACACTACAGCACTGTACAGTAAACACACACACACACACACTACAGCACTGTACAGTAAACACACACACACACTACAGCACTGTACAGTAAAGACACACACACACACTACAGCACTGTACAGTAAACACACACACACACACACTACAGCACTGTACAATAAACACACACACACACTACAGCACTGTACAATAAACACACACACACACTACAGCACTGTACAGTAAACACACACACACACACACTACAGCACTGTACAGTAAACACACACACACACTACAGCACTGTACAATAAACACACACACACACTACAGCACTGTACAATAAACACACACACACACTACAGCACTGTACAGTAAACACACACACACACACTACAGCACTGTACAATAAACACACACACCCACTACAGCACTGTACAGTAAACACACCCACTACAGCACTGTACAGTAAACACACCCACTACAGCACTGTACAGTAAACACACCCACTACAGCACTGTACAGTAAACACACCCACTACAGCACTGTACAGTAAACACACCCACTACAGCACTGTACAGTAAAGACACACACACACCCACTACAGCACTGTACAGTAAAGACACACACACACCCACTACAGCACTGTACAGTAAAGACACACACACACCCACTACAGCACTGTACAGTAAAGACACACACACACCCACTACAGCACTGTACAGTAAACCCACCCACTCCAGCACTGTACAGTAAACACACACACACACCCCCACTACAGCACTGTACAGTAAAGACACACACACCCCCACTACAGCACTGTACAGTAAAGACACACACACCCCCACTACAGCACTGTACAGTAAAGACACACACACCCCCACTACAGCACTGTACAGTAAAGACACACACACCCCCACTACAGCACTGTACAGTAAACACACACACACACTACAGCACTGTACAGTAAACACACACACACACACTACAGCACTGTACAGTAAACACACACACACACTACAGCACTGTACAGTAAACACACACACACACACACTACAGCACTGTACAGTAAACACACACACACACACACTACAGCACTGTACAGTAAACACACACACACACTACAGCACTGTACAGTAAACACACACACACACTGCTCTACAGCACTGTACAATAAACACACACACACACATACACCGCTGTACAGCACTGTACAATAAACACACACACTACAGCACTGTACAGTAAACACACACACACACACTACAGCACTGTACAGTAAAGACACACACACACTACAGCACTGTACAGTAAACACACACACACTACAGCACTGTACAATAAACACACACACACACTACAGCACTGTACAGTAAACACACACACACTACAGCACTGTACAGTAAACACACACACACACTACAGCACTGTACAGTAAACACACACACACACTACAGCACTGTACAATAAACACACACACACACTACAGCACTGTACAGTAAAGACACACACACCCCCACACTACAGCACTGTACAGTAAACACACACACACACCCCCACTACAGCACTGTACAGTAAACACACACACACACACCCACTACAGCACTGTACAGTAAACACACACACACACACCCACTACAGCACTGTACAGTAAACACACCCACTACAGCACTGTACAGTAAACACACACACACACACACTACAGCACTGTACAGTAAACACACACACACACTACAGCACTGTACAATAAACACACACACACACTACAGCACTGTACAGTAAACACACACACACACACACTACAGCACTGTACAATAAACACACACACACACTACAGCACTGTACAGTAAACACACACACACACACACTACAGCACTGTACAGTAAACACACACACTACAGCACTGTACAGTAAACACACACACACACACTACAGCACTGTACAGTAAACACACACACACACACTACAGCACTGTACAGTAAACACACACACTACAGCACTGTACATTAAAGACACACACACACTACAGCACTGTACAGTAAACACACACACACACACACTACAGCACTGTACAGTAAACACACACACACACACACTACAGCACTGTACAGTAAACACACACACTACAGCACTGTACAGTAAAGACACACACACACTACAGCACTGTACAGTAAACACACACACACACTACAGCACTGTACAGTAAACACACACACACACACACTACAGCACTGTACAGTAAACACACACACACACACACTACAGCACTGTACAATAAACACACACACACACTACAGCACTGTACAGTAAACACACACACACACTACAGCACTGTACAGTAAACACACACACACACACACTACAGCACTGTACAGTAAAGACACACACACACTACAGCACTGTACAGTAAACACACACACACACACACTACAGCACTGTACAGTAAACACACACACACACTACAGCACTGTACAGTAAACACACACACACACACTACAGCACTGTACAGTAAACACACACACACACACTACAGCACTGTACAGTAAACACACACACACACACACACACACACACTCTCCATTTAAAAATAAAAAGTCTGTTAAACAGTGAAATGTAAGAGTGTGTGATTATATTCTTGGTGAAGTGTGTTGACTGGAGGAGATGTGATGTTTCCAGACAGAGTCATGTATTATTCCAGTAAAAGACGAGGTGAAGATGGAATCAGCGCCATCATCGACTTCCTGCTGTCCAACACCCGCCTGGTGCTCGGAGTGGGCGGAGTCGCTATCCTGGGCATCGCTACGCTAGCTGTGAAAAAGGTGATGAGTGTAACAGTTCTGTGATTCATTACTGCACATTAATGTGTACATGACAAGGTGTTACTCAGGCAGGGTTCTTCCTCTCGTTAACTTAACTAGCTAACTAACTAGCTGTGTGTTAGTCATGTTTAATCACTTACTGAGGCACTAAAACACCACACTGGTCTAACTGATGCTGATTTATTTCTCACACATTTTAAACGTCTTCTCCACCAGCTGATCGAACGCGCCGGCCGGCCTCCTGACGACGGGAATCCTGAGAAAAAGATGACGGACAGCTGGGAGGAGACTAACCTGGTCAGCACCTCCCCCAAAGTGCTTCAGAAAGGCATTGAGGGCATGGTGATGAAGCAGAGCGCTGCAGCCACAAAGAAAGGTATGTAGACGTGCTGAGAACTTCTCACCTGTCCCACCACAGTGAGTGAGTGTGAGACATGTCGAGCTGCGTCCTGTTCTCTTCAGTCTCCAGAGGGTCAGAGTGTGGAGTAAATGTTTCACTTTAAAAGCAGACGGTCAGTACCATGCAGCTGAATGACAATCGTTTCTCCTTTTGTTATTGTTTTTCCTCCCTGTAGCTGACCTGTCTCAGTCTGCACCTCAGAGCCAATCCCAGACTCAGAGGTCCGGCTCGGACGCGGCTCAGACGCGCAGACGGTTAGACCTGTGTGTGTTGACCCTCTCGGAAAGACTGGAGCAGTATTACCGGTCACGCGCGTGTCTGTCACCGGGCGAGGTGTCCCGAGCTCAGCAGAGAGCGCTGGACATCGCTACAGAGATCCAGGCCTTCCTGCACTCCAAACACCCCGACATGCCCCGGGGGGAGATGACGTTAGCGGGGTCACTGCTGGATGACCTGCAGGTGGTCAGGGCTGATCACGCCTGTCTGCTCGTTCCACTACAGGTAGCAGGAAGTAAACTGCCTTAAACCAATCAGATTTGAGAATCCACCACTGCTGGGGTTTTGGTGTATTTAGACATAATAACCATATTGTGTGTGTGTGTGTGTGTGTGTGTGTGTGTGTAGCTGGAACCCAGTCTCTGGACCCCGATTGCCGGAGAGGACACGTTTCTCGGCCATCCTCAGTACTGCATGTTACGGCGTGAAAACCTCGAGTACTTCCCGCGTGGGCGGAGCTACTGGGACAGACACCTCCTCGCTGGCTACCTGTCATCTCAGCTCGTTGCCGAGCAACTACGCAAATCCATAATGGAGTCCATGAACTGGCCATCGCTGACTGGAACCCTGGAGTGCGAGGTGCGCCCGGTGCTCGGGTCTCCCGCCCTGAAGCTGGAAATACGAGGTGTAAAAGAAAGCAGAAGTTTCGACGAAGAGCAGCTGTTTATTAGCATTCTGCCCACAGTGCGCTTGGGGGATATGACGCTAACGGCTCAGCCAGAAATCACCGGGTCGTTTGACTACGTGTGGTACCAAAGCTTCTATACCAGTGAAACGGCTCGACTGGCCAGTCTCGACCAGTCGGACGGGGAGTCGGGCATTAGGAGGAAGTGCCTGAAAACGCTAAAGGCCGTGTGTCGGAACTGCCCCGCCCTCCACAAGCTGACCGGCGCACAGCTCAGCAACCTCATCCTGCACATGAGCGAGAAGGAGTTCGACTGGTCAGAGTCGGCGTTCTCTGATAGGTTCCAGCAGGCCATCACGGAGCTGATCGGCTACCTGGAGACGGGCTTCCTGCCCAGTTACTTTAAACCCGCCGTGAATCTGCTGCAGGGCTTCAGTGAGGACGACATCGATGAGATGGGCTTCATGCTCTACTGCGCCGTGAGCGAGCCCGAGATTCTGCTCATATAATAAGCCATGCATCTGATAAACACACACACACACACATTTTGTTTTATGTATAAGAATCTTGTGACATTGAGCTGATGATGTTGGTGAGGTGAGGGTGAGGTGTTTCACTTTATCAGAGGCTGGTTTAGTGCACCTGCAACCAAAGATGACCAACACCAAATCTGTTAGCGTGAGCAATTTCTGACTCAAAGTCCAGTAGGAGGACAGCATTAGATGACCGCAAACCTGCAGGATGGCTACGACTACAAACGCGACAGGAAAAGTAAACGCAACATAGGATTCAGAACTGTACAGAATCGTCTCATCACTGGCGGAGAGATGGACAATATCCAGCTTCCTGAATTCGTACTTCATAAAGAACTGACGTTCACATCATTGTGTTCACATCATCGTCATCATTTCTCTGGAGATAAACACCAAAATGCTTTTTCTTCAGGCATGACATCACCATCATGTCCTCATAGTGTGATCTGAAGATGAGAACACAGCCATGAGTTTATTAGAGAAGTTGTTTGCATTGCACTTTATCTAAAAAAACCAACTGCTGTACAAGTTACAGACAGCTCCTTTAAAGCAGGAGGCAACCCATACTCGTTCCAACAGAACCTTTATATCAGACATTTTTAGTGTGTTCTGATCCAACACGAGACACGTGTGTGAGTTCCTCAGGCAGTGTGTGAGTGATGGAGGCTTTAATAAAGCTGCTGGAATAAACTGAGCTACACTTTATACAGGGAGTTTATTCTTTAATAATCTACACAGACACTGGACACGTGCTCTGGTCAGCACTCGGATCATAAAGATGGCACTCTAGTGATGGCCAGACCACAACCATTCTCTTCTGCACAGAAACAGTAAAGCAAGTGATCTGATCTGATCTGTTTTCCTCATGAGATTTAATAATGTGTGTTTTATGCAGTCTTCTCCCTGAATGAATAAAAACTCAGTCAAATCAGGGTCTGGAAAATCATTTAGAGTCAAATCTATATGAAGTAAATAAAAAGTTATTTTGAATAACGAGTCAGGTGTTGTGATTTCACATTGGAGTCATTACCTCATTTTAATAATATAATCTTAATCCTTATTTTGTGAGTCCTCAGCATTAGTTCTTAAGACCCCTCCTGTCCTGAACACTCCACATGGAAGGTGTGTTAATTTGTAGACGGGCCCTAAGCTCTTCAGGGTCTCCATAAAAATCAAGGGCTGTTAAAATGGACAATAATAAGGTGGTAGCAGATGATCTTATAATAACAGTAATTTACATGTGCTGTTGTTATTGTTGTTGTTGTTTGTGCTCCAGAGTTAATAACAGACCATTTTATTATCAAAAACAGAAATGATTTCGTGTCAGAGTTTAATGAATTTTATTCAGATTTATTCTGTTTTATTCACTTTAATCAACTGCTCAGGGATTTGTGGATCTTCCAGTATGCAGAAATATTTTAATAATAATAACAATATGAACAATAAACATTAATAAAAGCTTTTTCTCCCCGAGAAATGTCACTGCAGGGCTCCATAATGCTGTCGGGAATATAAATACAGTCTATTATTAAAAGGTTAAAGTGAAGTACAGTGGTTCCTGTGAATGTTAAGGTTCCGCGTGGTGTAATTTATTTCAGAACTTCCACAACAGCTGGACTGATGCTGAAGATTCCCGATGATCAAAAAAATGTTGGGAAATAAATAAAGGCTTAAGGTAAGAGCGCGCGCGCGCGCTCACGCGCCTGGTCAGTACGATTTCGGAACCGGAAATAGATCTGTCGCGAGAGTAAATCAAGTTTTAGTGCAGACTGGGTCAGTGTGTCGGTGTGTTTAGTGTGCTAGTTCTGTCCTGAAGGTCAGACACACACCACCGTCCACTCCCTCCCTCCCTCCGGCGCGGTCACGTGGATTGCGACAGTTTCGATTACTGACGTTTGGTCATCGGACGCCTCGCGCTGTTTACTTCTAAAGTTAACGCGTGAATATGAGGCACGGACTCGGAGGAATCTCTGGACGAGTCAGATCCGTGTTGTTCTCTGTGATTTCCGCCGGCTGACCGATCTACAAGTATGATCATGATTGGAGATTTTTGGGGTGTCCGTGAAGAGATCCTGGCTACAGAAGGTAAAGACCACTGGACCTTAACCGAACTGCGCGTTATGTTTACTATCGCGTTCACGCTGCACGCGGGCTGAGTCACTGGATACGTCACTGACCCCCAGACTGCACGAGCCAGCAGACTGACCCGATCAGCTCCTACTGAAGGTGTTTTCTATATTTATATACATGCAGTAGGATAATATACAGCTAGAATAACATCATGATCGGATCTCCAGACCTACTGGCTTTCACAACAGAGACTGATTTCCCGGAACAATCCACAGAATCTCTTGGACTTCCAGCAGATCTGTCCATTCCTCTTTATCCACACTCAGAGGATTCCTCGCCATGGTCATCCGGCGTTAGCTTCGATCAGGATTTCATTCTCATAGCAGAGTTTTCTGAGCAGGTGGGTCCCCAGCCGATACTGACCATTCCAGACGAGAACAAGGCATGTGGCTCGTTTGACCTCAACAACTTCTCGCTCAGGATCATGTCGGTGGACTATCAGACGGCGTTCGCCGGCCCTGCAGGTTGTGCACATGCTAAACTGAACTTTGTAGAAGACTCCAAGGTGGTGCTGGGGGATTCTAGAGAAGGAGCCTATGCCTACGTGCACCATTTAACGCTGTATGACCTGGAAGCCCGGGGCTTCGTCCGACCGTTCTGCATGGCCTACGTGTCGTCCGAAGAGGAAAAAATCATGCATTGTTTTCGGGAACTGTCTGCAGAGTTCTCCAAAGCTTCTGAGTTTCTGAAGACTGGAAACAGGAAGAACTTTGCCAACGAAGTGGACAAGAAACTCTCTGACTTGGAATATACCAGATTAATACTGCTGAGGGAGATGAACAGAGATCGGCTAAGAAAACTACAAGTTGAAGAAAGGAAGGGAACAGAAACGACGAGTGGAGCTACAAGGGAAAAGGAAGATAACAGTAACAGTGGAATGCTGCTGACCACAAAAGAAGAGGAACTGAAAGAGAAAGAAAGATGTGGACTGTCGTTTATGGAAGCTGATCAGAACAAAAGCATGACAGGAACTGATGAAAGGGGAAATGAACCAGAATGTGACTCGGTTGTTGTGAACAATCACGAGGTAAAAAACAGATCAGATAAAGATCAGGGATCTGAGCAGCCCAAGGAACCAAAAGAAGGTCAAAGTGCAAGGTGTCAGTCCATCATATGGGCTAATAAAGCGGATGAGTTGGCTCATGTGGAAAAAGCCATCCAGGAACACAGAAGTCTTTTAAAACAAATCACCTCCTACCCAAACAGGAAGCTCAGAGACCCACAGTTCTTGCCATACGACTCGGACGACACCTTTCATTCTCTGGACTCTGATCTGGACCCCAACACTCTGTATTCCCAGAGCCCAGAGTCAGTGGGGGAATGCACCGACTGGTCACATGCACCTTCACACACTCCACAGCTGGTGAGCTTGAGCGCGTCTCGTCAGTTTGACAAGCGTCTGAAGAATCTGGACGAGTTGTGTGACCGCTACTTCCTGCAGCAGGCACTGAAACAGCTCCGGTCGGCCGAGAGGACTTTCCGTGGTGACCGTAGCCGCCTCCTCTCACAGCAGCACACTCAAACCTTACTCCGTCACCTGAAGTCCACGAATTTCCTGTTTGAAGATGCGTCTGACCTGGAGGCAGAGACGGGTCAGCAGTTATCCAGACTACGACCTCGGTCAGCACCGTTTCCTCCCGTTTCTCCACTACAGAGCGAACCTGTGAGTCTAGACTCTTACACCTCATGTGTGGAAATGGTTCCAATCAGGCTTGAGCTCCACAAAAATGGACCTGACTCTGTTCCCACCTCACCCTGTGATGAACCTCCTCTGACACCGAACTTCTCAAACGAAGGCAACTGCAAGAATGAGGAAGTTCCTGTGCAGATGAAGGATAGCATAAGCAGTGGAGAGAGTATTGAGGTGTTAGGAACGGAGAAGTCCTTTAGATCTCAAGCACCCATTTATGCCATGGAAACCCACGGAGTTCCGCAGAGACCAACGGCGTGTCCTGCAGCCACTTTTGAGGGACGAAGAAGGACAGTAGTCACTCGACGGGCAAACAGTGAGGATAGCATCGAGGTGCTTAGCACTACAGATTCGATCATACCGGATGATCTGAGGGCCTCATGCCCTTCTGCCATCTATGAGGAAACCCCAGAGCGTGATGGAGAAGAGGATGATGACCGCATGCACAGTTCTGATGATGTTTTGGTTCAATGCAAAGAAAAACAGCAGAAATGCCAGAGCTCCCCTAGCACCCCGACTATAGTCATAAACCCAGCAGATCCCCACATGAGACTGGACTTGTCCACTTTTGCTGCTCATTCTCCTCTGAGTGACCAAGGCTCTCTCCAAGACAGACCTTTCCTATTTACACCAGACGAGCTCTCAGACTGCACCAGTTACCGTAGCCTCGGCTCCACAGGCTCTACACTGTCTCTTGATTTCCGTGGTGGAAAAAGTACAGCCGGGAGTCGGAGACAACGTGCCAGGACGGGACGAGCCGCTCTGAATTTCCTGCGCCAGTTTCCGTTCGCTCTGCACGCCGTGTACAGCCTGCTGATTGGCAGAACAGTGGTGGTACTGGGCAGTGAGGAAAGAGCGGTCAGACTGTTGGTCACAGCACTGAGCATGTATACTCCTCATCTGGAGAGGTGCAGAGGAAACATCCAGCCCTGGACATCCAGCCCTTTGCAGATTACTGACCTGCTCACCTGGAAACTCGTCGGCTATAACAGGTATGTTATAAGTCAAGGCATTTTGTTTGTGTAATAGAGAAAGTAAATGTTCTCATGGAATATTAGGAATCGATATGATCGTTTCTCCAGTTGACTGTATTACTAATCACAGGTTTATATATGGTTCTTGTTCTAATGTGAGACAGGGACTTTTATATGGGGGACAATCCAAATACCTTGAGTATGGGATTTCTACAAGGAGATTTATGGGACATTTATGGAAGGAGTCTCCAGTGTCAGAGCTCTGTAACAGTCAGAAGTTTACAATTTTCACTAAACATAACAAGCAGGGTTTTTAAGTCTTAATCCCCTCTATAGGGAAAGGAGGGGCTGTGGTGTAAGAGGAATAAAACATGCTGTTGTAAGAAAATATTCATCTTCATGCCACCTCAAGTCTTTATTTAATGACTGATTAAAGGGTCAGTCCCTGCATACTTCATCGCCTTTATAACCAAACACTATCTCTAGTATGAACTCACTGCTCATTAATCTAACGCTGTTTTTCCAGATCGGCTTTTCCATCATCTCCCAGCATGCCTCCTTTCCTAGTTCGCTTCAGCCGGTACCTCAGTGTTCTGGATGTGGACCAGAAGATCTTACGCTGCCCGGCTTATAAAGGTTCTCTGATTTGTCCATTGGTGGACGCGAGGACTCACAGCATGCGTGGCACCACCTACTTCCTGTATGTACAGAGTATAATGAGCCAGCTTGTGTCCAGAGCGTTCTTTTTAACATTCTCTCACGAGCTCCGGCGTCCGGGTGACCCGAGCATGGCGGTCAGGCCCGAGCACGTCTTCGGAGGTTTCCATAACGATGATCTGAAGATCCTCCGCTATCTTTCGGATCTCATCACGCAGCACGTGACAGGAACCGCGCCTGTGGTCCTGCGATTCAGCTACACCGCTAGCACAGTTTTCAAAATCTGACACTGAAAAAGACTAAACACTGTTACCGCTGCTAACCTAGCTTAGCAAAGTTATTTGAAGTGTATTTATTTATTACTTTTTAGACTGTTGAACCTCAATAATGCAAAAAAACAAAACATGAAGTCCAATCTTTATTCTGGATTCTGCAGGGTGTGTAGTATTTTATCGTGACATTTAAAAAGTTCTAGCGGTCACCTAATTTGTCAGTGGTCACTTTACTGCTGTTCTAAATAATTAGGACAGTGGTCAGATTTGCTGGACCGTATCCTGCCCCACTTTTTCTCAGTCCAGCGGATCAGCACGGTAATCTCAGTGTACGTAACAGAGCTCAGTGAAATGACCAACAACTGTAACTGGAGTAATCCTAAAATCCCCAAATCCACAGATCCCTGTGATTATTTTATTGACCGCCAGAACTGATGGACGTGTGCACTGATGGTGGTGTCACGTTGCAGCTTTTATTATACTTGAGAATTTTTAAGGTATTGCATAACGTTTGGAGAGAATTCACTGAAGAAGCGTCACACCACTCAGGGGAACTGAAATACTACTTCAACTTGAAGAACCTGCTTGAGGTTATTAGGAACACCTTGTACACCTGTTACTTCCTGCAAATATCCAATCAGCCAATCACATGGCAGCAGAGCGACGCGTGAAACCATGTGGACGTGTCTGATGTTTCTCTGCTCGGGTTTTGGAGGCTAATAGGAGTGCTCTGGTCTTGTATCTGCTCCAGGCTTGGGCACATCATGTGAGGAGATGCTCTTCAACTCAGCACGGCTATAAAGAGTCGCTGTAGCCTTCTGGTCAGCTCGGTCCAGTCGACCCATTCTCTTATAGTCCTGTATGTAAAAATCCCAGGTGGATCAGCAGTTTCTGAAACACTCAAATCGCACAGATCACACTTTATTCCACCTGAATGAGGATTTTTTATTGTGCTGCTGCTACGTGATTGGCTGATTGGAGACCTGCACTAACGAGCACATGTACACAAGGTGTAGTGTTACTGTTAGACTGTTAGAGTGTAAATCGTCTCATTAAACTGAACAGATGTTCAATTTTAGAGAAAATAGTGATGACAGGAAATACAAGCGGATCTGTCTGTCTGTCTGCTTTTAATCTACATCTCAGCACAGGAATGTTTTCCTCATATGTAAATAACAGCGGTGTGTAAAGCAGGTCAGAGTGACAGTCCGAACAAATGGGAAAGAACTTTTTTTTGTTTTTTTTATGAAACTATGAAAGCTTATTTAAATAAAAAGAGTGCCTTGTTTTTAATGCTGTTTTTTTTGTATTCTTTAACTTCAAAATGCATTTTCCAAGAAACTCCTCCGATCAGATTGTTTACTGGACTGATCTGGACATCACACCTAATATTTTATACGAGTTGCAGGAACAGATTTGCCAAACATTACAAATCCTAACTGATAAAAATCACGAGGTACGGGTTTGTTTCCTCTCTTTCCAGATTTGCGCCAACGACCAAGAAGAAAACCAGGAGAAGTCCAAACCTTGTGAACGTCATCCGGAATCAGCTCCTCCATTTACTTTTCTTCTACTAGCTCACAAGATCAAGTCGTGTGAATTCACAGGTCAAGGTTCAGTGAGATATATATATGGGTTTTGTATGTATATAATCAGCTCGAAGCTAAACTGACAGAAACAAACGCCTCTTTTCACTTCCTCCATTCACATATCAGCTTTTCTCCTGAAAAAATCAGAAGTGTCTTGTCATGTGTGTCCTGTAGAGCTGGACGGTTAAAGTGTAGACAGAGTCGCCTCAGTAACAACAGGAAACTGATTTAGAGCAGTGTCAATATTTCAGTAATGATGTTATTGTGGTGTTAAAAATGAAAATGGACAAATTCACCATCTGCTGCCTCTCTATTACACTCTCCACGTTTCGTATTTAACTTCACATATTTCTCATTTCATCTTTGGACACAGAGACGGTGTACCGATGCAGAGACATGGTGAAGTGTTCGCTTTTTAACAAAACTTTAATCACATTATTTCAAAACCTATAAACTTTGCAAACATTAGAAACATTAGAAACACTAGACTGTCCTCTTAACAGTCTTAATTAACGTACCCGTGTGAACTCTTCTGACCAACCATACTGACGTCTCACACACACACACACACACGCTCTACTGGCGCAGACCCCACTGAATCATCTGGATGAGGATTTGCTGTTTCTCCGCGCTCAGACTCGACTCCTAGACAAAAAACAAAGACAAAATCAGATTTAATGTAAATTCCACACTTTAGCACTCTCTCTGGTCATTTCTGTACAGTTCTACTCTCCTTTATCGCAGCACATACCCACACTGCTCACTAGGTCAGGCTTGTAGCACAGTCACATGACCGAGAGTCTTGATTTGAATCGGCATCCTCTCAGATATTTACTTAACACAAAGTAGCTACAAGATCACCAGAACATTACCCAGCTAGCTAATACACAGGTTCTGTAGACTTCTAGCTGGATATAAATACATAATTTGCATACTGGACATGAAGTGGGTCAAAGGTTTTGTGATATTATAACTGCTTGATATAACTGGAATCAGATCATATAATCCAAAATATACACCGGTCAGCCATAACACTCTGACCACTGACCGGTGAAGTGAATAAGACTGAGTATCTCCTCATCATGGCCCCTGTTAGTGGGTGGGATATATTAGGCAGCAAGTCAACATTTTGTCCTCAAAGTTGATGTTAGAAGCAGGAAAAATGGACAAGTGTAAGGACTTGAGCGAGTTTGATGAAGGGCCAAATTGTGATGGCTAGACCACTGGATCAGAGCATCTCCAAAACTGCAGCTCTTGTGGGGTGTTGCCGGTCTGCAGTGGTCAGTATCTATCACAAGTGCTCCAAGGAAGGAACAGTGGGGAACTGGAGACAGGGTCATGGGCGGTCAAGGCTCATTGATGCACGTGGGGAGAGAAGGCTGGCCCGTGTGATCCGATCCAACAGACGAGCTACTGTTGATCAAACTGCTGAAGTTAATGCTGGTTCTGATAGAAAGGGGTCAGAATACACAGTGCAGGACGGTTTGTTGTGTATGGAGCCGCATCGCCACAGACCGGTCAGGGTGCCCATGCTGACCACTGTGCACCATCGAAAGCACCAACAATGGGCACGTGAGCATCAGAACTGGACCACGGAGCAATGGAAGAAGGTGGCCTGGTCTGATGAATCACGTTTTCTTTTCCATCACGTGGATGTCCGTGTGCATCTCTTACCTGGGGAACACCTGGCACCAGGATGCACTATGGGAAGAAGGCGAGCTGGTGGAGGCAGTGTCCTGCTTTGGTCAGTGTTCTGCTGGGAAACCTTGGGTCCTGCATCCATGTGGATGTTACTTTGACACGTACCACCTACCTAAGCATTGTTCCAGAACATCTACACCCTTTCATGGAAACGGTATTCCCTGATGGCTGTGGCCTCTTTCAGCAGGATAATGCGCCGTGCCACAAAGCAGAAATGGTTCAGGAATGGTTTGATGACCACAACAACCAGTTTGAGGTGTTGACTCCGCCTCCAAATTCCCCAGATCTCAAAGTGGAGAGGTGCCAACTCACAACTTACAGGACTTAAAGGATCTGCTGCTAACATCTTGGTGCCAGATCCCACAGCACACCTTCAGGGATCTAGTGGAGTCCATCATGCCTCAAAGGGTCAGGGCTGCTTTAGCAGTAAAAGGGGGACCAACACAAGGTCATAATGTTATGGCTGATCTGTGTATTTTTGAGTAAACTGTTTATTATATTAGGCTGAGGTAAAATTAGGCTGCTGTGTACCTGAAGAAACAGACTTCCTGTAAAAAGGACATCTGCTTAAAAGTCTGGTTTATACTCGACTTTACATACGTCTGGAGGACTGAAGCATCGTCCACTAGACTGTAAATCAGAGCCAAAACATCTGTGTGTGGTCAGTGTTTAGAGATTTCACACACACTGATGTTAAACACACTGACGAGCTCCATTAAAACTTGAATGTTCATGAATCTCGCAACCTACAAATCTAGAAGCTAATTTTTGAGGATGTACAAGTGTGACACACTCTCATACACACACTGTGTTCACACTATAGTCCAGGTTTAAACAGTCGGAGCGGGTCTGGATCTGTGTTCAGAATAATACGATTTCTTACATTGACTTCCAGCATCCGTCTGAGGTGATACTGCCACGGGTTTTCAAACCTGCATTAGGACACAGAGTGAGGACGAGGTGTTCAGACACGCCCACAACACAAACACAGGTATAATCAGACAGGAAGTAAACCAGTGGGAACGGGAACTGAATTGTTTGCAGACAGTCCACAATGTTAAACATATTTATATATGAATATAAAGTATGTGTTCATTAATAAATACAACAGTTTAATGTAAGGAGGAGAAAAAGGTCTAGGACATGCTTTTATTGGAAATGAACTAGTGCATTATTCTTCACATGAAGGTGGACAGCTCTTACTCGTTCCACTTAGCCAGCAGCTCAGTGATGGGGTAAGAGTTCAGATGGAGAAGAACTCTGGGCTCCAGGAAGAACAGGCAGAGGAAACTCGCAATGAAGAACTGCTCAGCTGTGTCCTGGACCCTGGAGTGTGACATCAAGACAATGTACATAATACATCACTGACCAAACTGATAAGCATTCCAGCTGTTATAATAAAACACTCTACCTCATGATGGATCTGCACTGTGGGTCCACAAGTTCCTCCAGAGTCACACACAACAGATCCTGAGGAGTTTGTGGCTGCACCAGTAGACTGCTGAACAACCAGCGCATCGCCCAGGGGTTTGACTACACACACACACACACACACACACACACACACACACACACACTTGGATATCAGAGCCTAAGAGTAAGAGGGGCTGTGACAATACACAGGTATGACAAAAATGCAGAGAGAGAGAGAGAGAGAGAGAGACAGACAGACAGACAGAGAGAGAGACATCACATCATAATACAGACAGACAGACAGAAAGATGCGCCACCACATAAGGGAGACAGTAATGAAGAGTTACTTTGAAGGTCAGGAGGACGGTGAGGATGGGTTTGAGTTGTGAGTGCAGAAGACGCTCTGCCAGAGCCTGAGTGACTAACAGTAACAGCGCCTGGTCCGGATATCCCTGAAGGAGGAGGAGAACATTTAAACATCAACACCGGGGTCCTACAACACACTACACACCAGAACAAACGGTTCGAGATCTCAGACCCACCTGTTGAAAGTTTTTCGGAATCTGGATCCGTGAAGTACGATGGAGCTCACAGAGGATTCCGGAGGCGATGTCCCTGGTCCTCTGAAACACAAAAACATCTCCACGGTCAGTCTGAGTCTTCCTCCAACATCCAGGACGTGTGGATCAGCCCAGGGCTACTCACCATCAGGAAGCTGTAGTCGGGTTCCGGTAAACACGAGCCGTCTGGACTGGAGGATGACTGGTTGGCAAGTTTCAGGACTTTTGTCCAGCTTTCAGCCTATAAGACAGATAAAAAAAAAACAACATTCCAGAAGAATAACTTTTTTAAATAAATATTTATAATATAAAAATGTATTTTTTTTATCAGAGAAGTCTAAGCTTCCTTCTAGATCTAATGGTTTCCCACATTACACACGAGTGCTGCAGTGGGATTTCACCCACGTCTTCCTAGAGAGAGTGATGCAGCGGCACTTTAATGTTTACACTCTGCTCAAGCAGATTAGTTTCTAACACCGGCGTCAACACCGGCGTCTCAGAAATCTCTCACTAGCCGAGCTGAAGGTCTGGACTCTGGAGTTTTGGTTGTTTATAATAAACGGTATTTGACATACAGTCTTACTCACATGTGTGAACACTGCAGCGTTACAGCTCAGGACTCGAAGAGCAAACTTCAGCACCTCTTGGCTTTTCAGAAGGTTGGATCCTCCTAAAAACACACAGCAAACAGCTCAGAACACACACACACCTCGAGCGCTGAATATTGTTTTGACATTCATGTCAACATTTTAGAGAATAATTTCCTCATTTACCTTCAATTAGTGACCATGTGCTACTTAGTAAAGGATCCATCTGGACCATGGGGACATTTTGAGCATAAGGACTAAACTCAACTGGCGGTGGGTGTGGTATTCCTGTGGGGGCATGGCCAGACAGGAATATTTTGAGGTAGGCACCAAACTGGGCAGGGCTAAGCCTAGAGGCGGGGCACAAGGAGCCGTACATGGGGCTGAGCAAGGAGTCGGCCGCACGGGCATAATCACCAACCTACACACACACACACACACACACACGCACGCGCACACACACACACACACACACACAGTACATGGTTAATGTCAGCAAAATTACAGAACAGCCAAACCCTACTGTCCGTCAGACACTGATGTTGGACGAGAAGGTCTGGCTCACAGTCTCCACTCTAATTCATCCCAAAGGTGTTCTATGGGGTTGAGGTCAGGACTCTGTACAGGCCAGTCAAGTTCCTCCACACCAAACTCACTCATCCATGTCTTTATGGACCTTGCTTTGGTCACTGGTGTGCAGTCATGTTGGAACAGGAAGGGGTCATCCCCAAACTGTTCCCACAAAGAGCATGAAATTGTCCAAAATGTCTTGGTATGAAGCTGAAGCATTAAGAGTTCCTTTCACTGGAACTGATCTGGAGGGGTGTCCCAATACTTTTGGCAGTATCGTGTACATGCTCCGTGGCTCGTGCATGTTAATTACCCCATGTTGAAAGAATGAACCTTTCTGTCCATCACAACTTACTCAGTAATCAGAGCTGCTTATTCTCACTATATAGGAATCCGGCTCGTAAAGGTGTTGATGATGAAATATTAAATCATAAATACCTTGCACAGATAAAGCGGAACCCAGTCTCTCATCATCTGCAGCCTTCAGAACAGAAAAGAAAAACAAAACCACCATCTTTATAGTTCAGTGAGAGACTGTAACTGATGTTCAGTCTGCTTTAGGAATTCATCAACCCATTATTTGCATTAATTCAGTAAAAAAAGAGACTCACTTGGCAGCGTTGTCACTTTTCACAACTCTAAGATAGCGAGCCAACTCCCGATACCTGAAGAGCAGAGAATACACTCAAAATCAACTCCAACTAAAAAGGAGTGAAGAGTAAAACAATGTGAGGCGGTTCTGTACATTAATGCTGTATTATACTGGACAGGTTCTGCCTCACACATCACACTTAAGGAAAGTGCTGAGGATTTTGTTGTATCGTATTCTTTATTTTGTGAAAGTGTCACGATCTCCAACAAGCAGAATGAAGGAACCTGTTCTGCTGCTGGAGTTTAAGAACCCGGGTTCTGACCACCACCAGCGCTTCATCCAACGACTCCGGGCGTCGACCTTTGACGTGCCTGACCCCGGTGACGTTCTGCCCCTTCAGCACGGCCGAGAGCAGAGGGTCGTCCCAGGAAAGGATGTTCAGGCTGGAACAGATGCATTAATTTCCATTAATGCTAAACATTCAGCTGAGAAAGGAATAAGGAAGTAGTTTCAGGAAGTACACTTTTTTTTTTTTTTTTTTTTACCTATTTCTGAATTTCCTGAAGTCAGGAGGAAGTGGAAGAATCTGGAAGAAGTCTTGAAGTTGCTTGTTGAAGGAGGCGGGGAAGTCAGCATCGACTAATAAAACCTGCACTATTGACATGGCTCTGAAACACAAACACACTGTAAACAAACACAATCGGCACACTGCAATTTACATCATTCTTATAAGGGTTTTATCTTCTGTTAGCAAAAATGTTAACCCAAAAATTTAAACTTAAAGAATTCAGATTATTTTCTTAATTTTATCATATTACACAATATCTAATGTTTACCTCCAAAACAGTTCCAGCAGGATGTGTGAAATCGCTGGGGCATGTATGCTTCTGGGGGAGAAAAAAAAATAATTAAAGTTGTTTAAAAAACATTACATATAATTTTGAGATATTTTTACTACACAAGGCGTGAATAATGACGTTTATTACTGTTAAGAAAAAGCAACACGCATACTACTGCTGCTGTGATCATAAAGACCAGCGGGGACTCTCGGGTACATCACCCTGCACTGTACTCAGATCTAAACTCTTACATGAACGAATAAAGAGACAGGAACTCGACCGGTCAGTGAAATCAGGATGATGTCATCAGTGATTATTTTATCGTTGGTGTTAGCGATATGGGCGGAGATGACGAGGCGAGTCTCTATTACTGAGACTGATGTGGATCTCATGCGTATATTATTCATAAGTGTACATCTTACAATGCACTATTTTCTTGGTTCATATTTCAAATATTTAAATATTGGATTGGCTAAAAGTCTAAAACAACATACACTATATTGCCAAAAATTTTGGGACGTCTGCCTTTACCTGCACATGAATGTAATATGGAGTTGTCCCGCCCCTTTGCAGCTATAATAGCTTCAACTCTTCTGGGAAGGCTTTCCACAAGGTTTAGGAGTGTGTTTATGGGAATTTTTGACCATTCCTCTAGAAGCGTGGTCATTTGTGAGGTCAGGCACTGATGTTGGACGAGAAGGTCTGTCTCACAGTCTCCACTCTAATTCATCCCAAAGGTGTTCTATGGGGTTGAGGTCAGGACTCTGTACAGGCCAATCAAGTTCCTCCACACCAAACTCACTCATCCATGTCTTTATGGACCTTGCTTTGGTCACTGGTGTGCAGTCATGTTGGAACAGGAAGGGGTCATCCCCAAACTGTTCCCACAAAGAGCATGAAATTGTCCAAAATGTCTTGGTATGAAGCTGAAGCATTAAGAGTTCCTTTCACTGGAACTAAGGGGTCGAGTCCAACCCCTGAACAACCCCACACCATAAACTTTACACTTGTCACAATGCGGTCAGATAAGTAGCGTTCTCCTGGCAAACCGAGACTCATCCATCAGATGTCCAGACAGAGAAGTGTGATTGGTCACTGCAGATAACACGTCTCCACTGCTGTAGTGTCCAGTGTCAGCGTGCTTCACACCACTGCATCCGACGCTTTGTATTACACTTGGTGATGTAAGGCTCGGATGCAGCTCCTCAGCCATGAAAACCCGTTCCATGAAGCTCTCTACACACTGATCTTGAGCTAATCTGAAGACCAGATGAAGTTTGGAGGTCTGTAGCTACTGACTCTGCAGAAAGATGGAGACTTCTGGCCACTGTGTTCCTCAGCATGTTCTGACCCCGCTCTGTGATTTTACCTGGACTACCACTTCGTCTCTGAGTTTCTGTTGTTCCCAGTTGCTTCCACGTTGTTATAATACCACTAACAGTTGATCGTGGAATATTTAGTAATGAGGAAATTTCACGGATGGACATATTGCCCAGGTGGAACCCTATCACAGTACCACGCTTGAATTCCCTGATCTCCTGAGAGAGACCCATTCTCTCACACACGTGTGTTGAAGCAGTCTGCATGTCTAGGTGCTGGAGTTTATACACCTGTGGCCATGGAAGTGACCGGAGCACCTGAATTCAAGGATTTGGAGGGGTGTCCCAAAACCTTTGGCAATATAAGTATATACGTACATTGAAAGCAATTTCATGTATACAGGAAAAATATGACATGTTTTGGTTATTTCTATATTTTCAATATTCTATATGATGACAGAGATTCAGAGGCTTGTGTTAATCTACACAAATGATTGATTTAGATTTATATTATTATTATATTTATATCAACTCCATTTATCACTAAGGTTTAGATTGAGAAAAGAAAAATATAAAGCGTGTTTCCGGTCAGGAAGAAGAAAGATTTCACCACATCGTTAATAAAATGATGATTTATATGTTAACAGAGAGAGTGTAGAGATCTTTACCCAGGTGTAGCGTGTGTGATGAAAAGCTTAACGGCTCCGAGCACCATGACCGAACCGGTCTTCGGATTTTCCTTGATGGTGTCATCGAGAAACGCATGCACATACTCCATCACAGGAGTGTAGCTACAATAAGGAAACAGGATCAGTGCTGACACACACACAC
>NC_080735.1:1891416-1901416 GCF_019097595.1 Hemibagrus wyckioides | reverse complement strand
GGTGGTGTGTGTGTATGAGAATGAGATGTGTGTGAGAGGTGTGTGTGTGAGAGGTATGTGTATGAGAGGTATGTGAGAGGTGTGTGTGAGGTGTGTGTGTGTGTGATGTGTGTGTGAGAGGTGTGTGTGAGGTGTGTGTGAGGTGTGTGTGTGTGTGAGAGGTGTGTGTGAGGTGTGTGTGAGAGGTGTGTGTGAGGGGTGGTGTGTGTGTATGAGAATGAGATGTGTGTGAGAGGTGTGTGTGTGAGAGGTATGTGTGTGAGGTGTGTGTGTGATGTGTGTGTGAGAGGTGTGTGAGGTGTGAGTGAGGTGTGTGTGTGTGTAAAATCTACAGGAATGTGCTGTGTGTGAGGTGTGTGTGTGTGAGGTGTGTGTGTGTGTGTGTGTGTGTGTGTGAGAGTGAGGTGTGTGTGTAAAATCTACAGGAACGTGCTGTGTGTGAGGTGTGTGTGCGAGTGAGATGTGTGCGTGTGTGTGTGAGAGGTGTGTGTGTGTGAGTGAGAGATGTGTGTGTGTGTGAGAGTGAGGTGTGTGTGTGAGTGAGAGATGTGTGTGTGTGTGAGATGTGTGTGTGTGTGTGTGTGTAAAATCTACAGGAATGTGCTGTGTGTGAGGTGTGTGTGTGTGTGAGTGAGATGTGTGCGTGTGTGTGTGAGGTGTGTGTGTGTGAGAGGTGTGTGTGTGTGTGTGAGAGGTGTGTGTGTGTGTGTGTAAAATCTACAGGAATGTGCTGTGTGTGAGGTGTGTGTGTGAGTGAGATGTGTGTGTGTGTGTGTGTGTGAGAGTGAGAGGTGTGTGTGTGTGTGTGTGTGAGGTGTGTGTGTGTGTGTGTGAGATGTGTGTGTGTGAGGTGTGTGAGAGGTGTGTGTGAGAATGAGGTGTGTGTGTGTGTGAGAGTGAGGTGTGTGTGTGTGAGAGTGAGGTGTGTGTGTGTGTGAGGTGTGTGTGTGTGAGAGTGAGGTGTGTGTGTGTGTGTGTGAGAGTGAGGTGTGTGTGTGTGTGTGTGTGAGAGTGAGGTGTGTGTGTGTGTGTGTGTGTGTGAGAGTGAGGTGTGTGTGTGTGTGTGAGAGTGAGGTGTGTGTGTGTGTGTGAGAGTGAGGTGTGTGTGTGTGTGTGAGAGTGAGGTGTGTGTGTGTGTGTGAGAGTGAGGTGTGTGTGTGTGTGTGTGTGTGTGAGGTGTGTGTGTGTGTGAGTGAGATGTGTGCGTGTGTGTGTGAGGTGTGTGTGTGTGAGAGGTGTGTGTGTGTGTGTGAGAGGTGTGTGTGTGTGTGTGTAAAATCTACAGGAATGTGCTGTGTGTGAGGTGTGTGTGTGAGTGAGATGTGTGTGTGTGTGTGTGTGAGAGTGAGAGGTGTGTGTGTGTGTGTGTGTGTGTGTGAGGTGTGTGTGTGTGTGTGTGAGATGTGTGTGTGTGAGGTGTGTGAGAGGTGTGTGTGAGAATGAGGTGTGTGTGTGTGTGAGAGTGAGGTGTGTGTGTGTGAGAGTGAGGTGTGTGTGTGTGTGAGGTGTGTGTGTGAGAGAGTGAGGTGTGTGTGTGTGTGTGTGAGAGTGAGGTGTGTGTGTGTGTGTGTGTGAGAGTGAGGTGTGTGTGTGTGTGTGTGTGTGTGAGAGTGAGGTGTGTGTGTGTGTGTGTGAGAGTGAGGTGTGTGTGTGTGTGTGAGAGTGAGGTGTGTGTGTGTGTGTGAGAGTGAGGTGTGTGTGTGTGTGTGAGAGTGAGGTGTGTGTGTGTGTGTGTGTGTGTGAGAGTGAGGTGTGTGTGTGTGTGTGTGTGTGTGAGAGTGAGGTGTGTGTGTGTGTGTGTGTGAGAGTGAGGTGTGTGTGTGTGTGTGAGAGTGAGGTGTGTGTGTGTGTGTGAGAGTGAGGTGTGTGTGTGTGTGTGTGTGTGTGAGAGTGAGGTGTGTGTGTGTGTGTGTGTGTGTGAGAGTGAGGTGTGTGTGTGTGTGTGTGTGTGTGAGAGTGAGGTGTGTGTGTGTGTGTGTGTGAGAGTGAGGTGTGTGTGTGTGTGTGTGTGAGAGTGAGGTGTGTGTGTGTGTGTGTGTGTGAGAGTGAGGTGTGTGTGTGTGTGTGTGTGTGAGAGTGAGGTGTGTGTGTGTGTGTGTGTGAGAGTGAGGTGTGTGTGTGTGTGTGTGTGAGAGTGAGGTGTGTGTGTGTGTGAGAGTGAGGTGTGTGTGTGTGTGTGTGTGAGAGTGAGGTGTGTGTGTGTGTGTGTGTGAGAGTGAGGTGTGTGTGTGTGTGTGTGTGTGTGTGAGAGTGAGGTGTGTGTGTGTGTGTGTGTGAGAGTGAGGTGTGTGTGTGTGTGTGTGTGAGAGTGAGGTGTGTGTGTGTGTGTGAGAGTGAGGTGTGTGTGTGTGTGTGTGTGAGAGTGAGGTGTGTGTGTGTGTGTGTGTGAGAGAGTGAGGTGTGTGTGTGTGTGTGTGTGTGTGAGAGTGAGGTGTGTGTGTGTGTGTGTGTGTGTGAGAGAGTGAGGTGTGTGTGTGTGTGTGTGTGTGAGAGTGAGGTGTGTGTGTGTGTGTGTGTGTGTGAGAGTGAGGTGTGTGTGTGTGTGTGTGTGTGTGTGTGTGTGTGTGTGTGAGAGTGAGGTGTGTGTGTGTGTGTGAGAGTGAGGTGTGTGTGTGTGTGTGTGTGTGTGAGAGAGTGAGGTGTGTGTGTGTGTGTGTGTGTGTGAGAGTGAGGTGTGTGTGTGTGTGTGTGTGTGAGAGTGAGGTGTGTGTGTGTGTGTGTGAGAGTGAGGTGTGTGTGTGTGTGTGTGTGAGAGTGAGGTGTGTGTGTGTGTGTGTGAGTGAGGTGTGTGTGTGTGTGTGTGTGTGTGAGAGTGAGGTGTGTGTGTGTGTGTGTGTGAGAGTGAGGTGTGTGTGTGTGTGTGTGAGAGTGAGGTGTGTGTGTGTGTGTGTGTGAGAGTGAGGTGTGTGTGTGTGTGTGTGTGAGAGTGAGGTGTGTGTGTGTGTGAGAGTGAGGTGTGTGTGTGTGTGTGTGAGAGTGAGGTGTGTGTGTGTGTGTGTGTGTGAGAGAGTGAGGTGTGTGTGTGTGTGTGTGTGTGTGTGTGTGTGAGAGTGAGGTGTGTGTGTGTGTGTGAGAGTGAGGTGTGTGTGTGTGTGTGAGAGTGAGGTGTGTGTGTGTGTGTGTGTGAGAGAGTGAGGTGTGTGTGTGTGTGTGTGTGAGAGTGAGGTGTGTGTGTGTGTGTGTGTGAGAGTGAGGTGTGTGTGTGTGTGTGTGTGTGAGAGAGTGAGGTGTGTGTGTGTGTGAGAGTGAGGTGTGTGTGTGTGTGTGTGTGTGAGAGTGAGGTGTGTGTGTGTGTGTGTGTGAGAGAGTGAGGTGTGTGTGTGTGTGTGTGTGAGAGTGAGGTGTGTGTGTGTGTGTGTGTGAGAGTGAGGTGTGTGTGTGTGTGTGTGTGTGAGAGTGAGGTGTGTGTGTGTGTGTGTGTGTGAGAGTGAGGTGTGTGTGTGTGTGTGTGTGAGAGTGAGGTGTGTGTGTGTGTGTGTGTGAGAGTGAGGTGTGTGTGTGTGTGTGTGTGAGAGTGAGGTGTGTGTGTGTGTGAGAGAGGTGTGTGTGTGTGTGTGTGTGTGAGAGTGAGGTGTGTGTGTGTGTGTGTGTGTGAGTGAGGTGTGTGTGTGTGTGAGAGTGAGGTGTGTGTGTGTGTGTGTGTGTGAGAGTGAGGTGTGTGTGTGTGTGTGTGTGAGAGTGAGGTGTGTGTGTGTGTGTGTGTGAGAGTGAGGTGTGTGTGTGTGTGTGTGTGAGAGTGAGGTGTGTGTGTGTGTGAGAGTGAGTGAGGTGTGAGAGTGAGGTGTGTGTGTGTGTGTGTGAGAGTGAGGTGTGTGTGTGTGTGTGTGTGAGAGTGAGGTGTGTGTGTGTGTGTGTGTGAGAGAGTGAGGTGTGTGTGTGTGTGTGTGTGAGAGTGAGGTGTGTGTGTGTGTGTGTGTGTGAGAGAGTGAGGTGTGTGTGTGTGTGTGAGAGTGAGGTGTGTGTGTGTGTGTGTGTGTGAGAGTGAGGTGTGTGTGTGTGTGTGTGTGTGTGTGTGTGAGAGTGAGGTGTGTGTGTGTGTGTGTGTGAGAGTGAGGTGTGTGTGTGTGTGTGTGAGAGTGAGGTGTGTGTGTGTGTGTGTGTGTGAGAGTGAGGTGTGTGTGTGTGTGTGAGAGTGAGGTGTGTGTGTGTGTGTGTGAGAGTGAGGTGTGTGTGTGTGTGTGAGAGTGAGGTGTGTGTGTGTGTGTGTGTGTGAGAGAGAGTGAGGTGTGTGTGTGTGTGTGAGAGTGAGGTGTGTGTGTGTGTGTGTGTGAGAGAGTGAGGTGTGTGTGTGTGTGTGAGAGTGAGGTGTGTGTGTGTGTGTGTGTGTGTGTGTGAGAGAGTGAGGTGTGTGTGTGTGTGTGAGAGTGAGGTGTGTGTGTGTGTGTGTGTGTGTGTAAAATCTACAGGAATGTGCTGTGTGTGATTTCTCTCCATCCTGAAAGAATAAATAAAACCCTGTGTGATAAAACAAACACTGAGAGAAATGGAAATGAACCAACTGAACAAACGTCTCCGGGTTCTAATTTGCATATGTAAATGAGGGCCCTGAGGGGGCAGAGACCTGGTCGTAGGTGGGCGGGTACTGCGTCGCGAACTCCAGCTGCTTGATGATGACATCATTGGGTGAAACCTGCAACTGGTGCATTTGCTGCAGCAGCTCGTGCAGCCAGACATAGTCCAGACGCCGCATGGCCTGACCAATCAGAGCGCTGAACACGTGAGCGTTCACTCCCACACCACACGCCTAAAAAATAAATAAATACATAAATAAATAAATAGACAGATAGATAGACACATAGACAGATAGATATAGAGGCAGACAGATAGATAGATATAAAGATAGACAGACAGACACACAGATAGACAGATAGAAAGATAGACAGATATACAGACAGAGAAACAGATAGATAGATAGATAGATAGATAGATAGATAGATAGATAGATAGATAGATAGATAGATAGATAGATAGATAGATAGATAGATAGATAGATAGTCTGACAGACAGACAGACAGATAGAGAGACAGACAGACAGAAGTTCAGACCTGCATGTCAGTCAGGAGCTGGAGTCCGTCCTTCGGTGAGCGACAGGCCAGAGCCAGGCTGCAGAAAGTCTGAGGGTTTGGATGCAGCTTCCTCTCCAGCATGAGTGTCTTCAGGGCCTGGAGCAGAGAGAACAGGAAGTTTGTGTTACACACTAATGTTCTCATGTGAGCAGGACTTCCAAATCATTTTTTTTCTTCCAATCCTAATCATAACCTGACCTTGGCTCCGTCCACGTCTCCGGATTTTGCAGCTCTCCTGATGAGCGTGTTGAAGAAACCCACGTCCAGCCTCACTCCGCTCCGATTGGCCGCGTCCATCAAGCTGCGCACCGATTGGCTGCCGGGCTGCGTCACGTCGGCCAGCAGCGTGAGAGTCTTGATGCTGGGCTTCAATCCATCGCCGGACATTTTGTTCAGAAAGCCGTCGAGGTCTCCGATCAGCGCCAGCCTGTCCGACGCTGTGCTTGCTGTCGCCAAGGCGACCACGTCCGAGTGACAGGTGCTCGGGTCCAGCAGGTTCGGGACGGACGGTGCCAATTTTAACGCCGGTGAGAGACGTGACGACGAGGAGACGGGAATCAGCTGAGTTTGTGTCGAGTCCGAGCGGAGAGTCGACTGCGCGAGATCAGACGCCGTGTCGGTCAGAACGAGTCTCTCAAACGCATCCACGTCTAACGGCTCAGGGTCACACGTCCCCTCCCTCAGCCTTGACCTCTGACCTTTTCCCTGAGCTGTGAGCTGTGACTCCTCCTGCCCCCTCAGGAGTAATTTGGAAGCCAAGGCAGGATCACCGATCCCACAATCCCTCGCTGCACGAAGGACAATGTTATAGTTCTGACCGTCTGGTTTTATACCAGCGCTGAGCATCTGGTGCCACACCTGCAGGATGAGAGAGCTTTAACTAACACACACAAGAACCAAGAGAGACACAAACTAGTGTGTGTGTGCGTGTGTACCTGTAGCACCAGTCTGAAGCCCTGCTCTTTATCCTCCACGCAGCACATCAATAAATACTGAAATGTCTCCTGTGTGATGGCCTGTCCACTTTGAAGCATCTCCTACAAACACACACACACACTTTCTTGTATCACAGTGAAGAGATTTTGTAAAAGTGGATCACATGGAATGTAGAGATTTAGTGAAAGTGGATCACAGAGTGTAAAGATTTAGTAAAAGTGGATCACATGGAGTGTAGAGATTTAGTGAAAATGGATCACATGGAGTGTAGAGATTTAGAGAAAGTGTAGAGATTTAGTGAAAGTGGATCACATGGAGTGTAGAGATTTAGAGAAAGTGTAGAGATTTAGTGAAAGTGGATCACATGGAGTGTAGAGATTTCGTGAAAGTGGATCACATGGAGTGTAGAGATTTAGAGAAAGTGTAGAGATTTAGTGAAAGTGGATCACATGGAGTGTAGAGATTTAGAGAAAGTGTAGCGATTTAGTGAAAGTGGATCACATGGAGTGTAGAGATTTAGAGAAAGTGGATCACATGGAGTGTAGAGATTTAGTGAAAGTGTAGAGATTTAGTGAAAGTGTATCACATGGAGTGTAGAGATTTAGAGAAAGTGGATCACATGGAGTGTAGAGATTTAGAGAAAGTGTAGAGATTTAGTGAAAGTGGATCACATGGAGTGTAGAGATTTAGAGAAAGTGGATCACATGGAGTGTAGAGATTTAGTGAAAATGGATCACATGGAGTGTAGAGATTTAGAGAAAGTGTAGAGATTTAGTGAAAGTGGATCACATGGAGTGTAGAGATTTAGAGAAAGTGTAGAGATTTAGTGAAAGTGTATCACATGGAGTGTAGAGATTTAGAGAAAGTGGATCACATGGAGTGTAGAGATTTAGTGAAAATGGATCACATGGAGTGTAGAGATTTAGAGAAAGTGTAGAGATTTAGTGAAAGTGGATCACATGAAGTGTAGAGATTTAGTGAAAGTGGATCACATGAAGTGTAGAGATTTAGTGAAAGTGGATCACATGGAGTGTAGAGATTTAGTGAAAGTGTAGAGATTTAGTGAAAGTGGATCACATGGAGTGTAGAGATTTAGTGAAAGTGGATCACATGGAGTGTAGAGATTTAGTGAAAGTGTAGAGATTTAGTGAAAGTGGATCACATGGATTGTAGAGATTTAGTAAAAGTGAATCATATGGAGTGTAGAGATTTAGTGAAAGTGGATCATATGGAGTGCAGAGATTTAGTGAAAGTGGATCACATGGAGTGTAGAGATTTAGTGTAAGTGGATTATATGGAATCTAGAGATTTAGTGAATGTGGATCACATGGAGTGTACAGATTTAGTGAAAGTGGATCACATGGAATGTAGAGATTTCGTGAAAGTGGATCACATGAAGTGTAGAGATTTAGTGAAAGTGGATCACATGGAGTGTAGAGATTTAGTGAAAGTGTAGAGATTTAGTGAAAGTGGATCACATGGATTGTAGAGATTTAGTAAAAGTGAATCATATGGAGTGTAGAGATTTAGTGAAAGTGGATCATCTGGAGTGCAGAGATTTAGTGAAGGTGGATCACATGGAGTGTAGAGATTTAGTGAAAGTTGGATCACATGGAGTGTAGAGATTTCGTGAAAGTGGATCACATGGAGTGTAGAGATTTAGTGTAAGTGGATTATATGGAATCTAGAGATTTAGTGAAAGTGGATCACATGGAATGTAGAGATTTCGTGAATGTGGATCACATGGAGTGTAGAGATTTCGTGAAAGTGGATCACATGGAGTGTACAGATTTAGTGTAAGTGGATTATATGGAATCTAGAGATTTAGTGAATGTGGATCACATGGAGTGTAAAGATGTAGTGAAAGTGGATCACATGGAATGTAGAGATTTCGTGAATGTGGATCACATGGAGTGTAGAGATTTCGTGAAAGTGGATCACATGGAGTGTACAGATTTAGTGTAAGTGGATTATATGGAATCTAGAGATTTAGTGAATGTGGATCACATGGAGTGTAGAGATTTCGTGAAAGTGGATCACATGGAGTGTAAAGATGTAGTGAAAGTGGATCACATGGAATGTAGAGATTTCGTGAATGTGGATCACATGGAGTGTACAGATTTAGTGTAAGTGGATCACATGGAGTGTAGATATTTAGTAAAAGTGGATCACATGGAGTGTACAGATTTAGTGAAAGTTGGATCACATGGAGTGTAGAGATTTCGTGAATGTGGATCACATGGAGTGTACAGATTTAGTGTAAGTGGATCACATGGAGTGTAGATATTTAGTAAAAGTGGATCACATGGAGTGTACAGATTTAGTGAAAGTTGGATCACATGGAGTGTACAGATTTAGTGAAAGTTGGATCACATGGAGTGTAGAGATTTCATGAATGTGGATCACATGGAGTGTAGAGATTTTGTGAGGCATTTACCCGCAGCACATGAAAACAAGTGTACAGATTTAGTGAAAGTGGATCATATGGAGTGTAGAGATTTAGTGAAAGTGTAGAGATTTAGTGAAAGTGGATCACATGGAGTGTAGAGATTTTGCGAGGCGTTTACCCGCAGCACTTGAAAACAAGCCCTCAGGTCTCCGGCCCGTGCCAGTGTTTTGAGCAGTGCATGATGGGTAATGGCGTTGAGAGGGATGTTCTTCCTGCGCAGTTCCTGACGCAGCTTCAGCGCCTGCTCCAGAGCCGACTGTTTCCACGGAGACTCAGCGCAGGCGTTAAACAGAGCCGTGTACGCCGCCGCCGAGGGCTCCAAACCTCGCTTTTTCATCTGAGGAGAAACACTTCAGACTTTACACACACAGAACACACGTCTCACACACCACTGAAATAAAGTGTGTGTGTGTTTTCTCACATCATTGTAAAGTTTAAAGGCTTTTTTAATATAACCCGCTCGTCCACATCCCCCAATCAGCACAGTGTAGTTATACTCCTCCGGCTGCAATCGCTCCTCTCTCAACATCTCCACCTCAAACAGAGATAACGCCTCGGCTAACTGGGGGAGAGAGAGAGAGAGAGAGAGAGACAGACAGACAGAGCGAGAGAGAGAGAGAAAGAGAGAGAGAGAGAGAGACAGAGAGAGAGAGAGAGAGAGAGAGAGATAGATAGATAGATAGATAGATAGATAGATAGATAGATAGATAGATAGAAACAGAGACAGAAAGAGAGAGAGAGACACAGAGAGAGAGAGAGAGAGAGAGAGAGAGAGAGAGAGAGAGAGAGAGACAGTAATTGTTAGCTGTGACAGAAATAATAATCATATGGATCCTGCGCATTGATATAAAGCTGTAATCCACCTTAAAGCCGGAACTACTTTCAGAGTTTCTGTAATAGAGAATATAATGAGTGTAGTGCGGAGAGATTAAAGAAATGTTAAATGTTTATTTAATAAAATATCTCAGGCTCTCACTTTATCTTTCTTCAGCAGCTTTTTGCACTGCAGTAAATACCAGTACGGTGTGTTCCTCCTCCGGAGCTTGGTTCTGGGCCGGAAGTTCGGGTCCGGTTCGTCCTGCTCCACTTCGGTGTCCTGCAGCTCCGCGGACGACTTCCGGAAACTCATCCTGGAGGAGAAAGTTCTAGGATAATCCCCGAACCGGACCTCATCTTCCTCAGAGGCTGGGCTCGGGGCATCCGCGAACTTTCTCGAAGGGATTTGAGTGAAATATGTGGCGTTACAGAGACACGTCTGAGTGTTCCTGACCTTTACTGCATTTCCGGCTCGCGCAAGAATCAACACCACACCGCGCAACATGACCACTGTATTTAATACACACCACACCGGAGGTCAGCGCGTGCGCGTGCCTTTCTGTCAGCGCTGAGGGAACGCCGTGTAAATCAGACGTGACTAGTCGATCGACAAGATTTCGATCTTACATTTCTACTTTAATTCAATAATGAAACCCTGTCGCTAAACGTAGCGTTTTAATTTATTGCATAAATTCTTTTAGAATGCAATGAAATATAATTTTAGATGTACAAT
>NC_080735.1:1823916-1883916 GCF_019097595.1 Hemibagrus wyckioides | reverse complement strand
GTGTTCACCTGAACTCCCTGAGCTGTGTGTGTGTGTGTGTGTGTGTGTGTTCACCTGAACTCCCTGAGCTGTGTGTGTGTGTGTGTGTGTGTGTGTTCACCTGAACTCCCTGAGCTGTGTGTGTGTGTGTGTGTGTGTGTGTTCACCTGAACTCCCTGAGCTGTGTGTGTGTGTGTGTGTGTGTGTGTTCACCTGAACTCCCTGAGCTGTGTGTGTGTGTGTGTGTGTGTGTTCACCTGAACTCCCTGAGCTGTGTGTGTGTGTGTGTGTGTGTGTGTTCACCTGAACTCCCTGAGCTGTGTGTGTGTGTGTGTGTGTGTGTTCACCTGAACTCCCTGAGCTGTGTGTGTGTGTGTGTGTTCACCTGAACTCCCTGAGCTGTGTGTGTGTGTGTGTGTGTGTGTTCACCTGAACTCCCTGAGCTGTGTGTGTGTGTGTTCACCTGAACTCCCTGAGCTGTGTGTGTGTGTGTGTGTGTTCACCTGAACTCCCTGAGCTGTGTGTGTGTGTGTGTTCACCTGAACTCCCTGAGCTGTGTGTGTGTGTGTGTGTGTGTGTGTTCACCTGAACTCCCTGAGCTGTGTGTGTGTGTGTGTGTGTGTGTGTGTTCACCTGAACTCCCTGAGCTGTGTGTGTGTGTGTGTGTGTTCACCTGAACTCCCTGAGCTGTGTGTGTGTGTGTGTGTGTGTGTTCACCTGAACTCCCTGAGCTGTGTGTGTGTGTGTGTGTGTGTGTTCACCTGAACTCCCTGAGCTGTGTGTGTGTGTGTGTGTGTGTGTTCACCTGAACTCCCTGAGCTGTGTGTGTGTGTGTGTGTGTGTTCACCTGAACTCCCTGAGCTGTGTGTGTGTGTGTGTGTGTGTTCACCTGAACTCCCTGAGCTGTGTGTGTGTGTGTGTGTGTGTTCACCTGAACTCCCTGAGCTGTGTGTGTGTGTGTGTGTGTGTTCACCTGAACTCCCTGAGCTGTGTGTGTGTGTGTGTGTTCACCTGAACTCCCTGAGCTGTGTGTGTGTGTGTGTGTGTGTGTTCACCTGAACTCCCTGAGCTGTGTGTGTGTGTGTGTGTGTGTTCACCTGAACTCCCTGAGCTGTGTGTGTGTGTGTGTGTGTGTGTGTGCCCCTGAACTCCCTGAGCAGTGTGTCTGTGTGTGTGTGTGTGTGTTCACCTGAACTCCCTGAGCTGTGTGTGTGTGTGTGTGTGTGTTCACCTGAACTCCCTGTGCTGTGTGTGTGTGTGTGTGTGTGTTCACCTGCCCTCCCTGAGCTGTGTGTGTGTGTGTGTGTGTGTGTGTTCACCTGAACTCCCTGAGCTGTGTGTGTGTGTGTGTGTGTGTTCACCTGAACTCCCTGAGCTGTGTGTGTGTGTGTGTGTGTGTTCACCTGAACTCCCTGAGCTGTGTGTGTGTGTGTGTTCACCTGAACTCCCTGAGCTGTGTGTGTGTGTGTGTGTGTGTGTTCACCTGAACTCCCTGAGCTGTGTGTGTGTGTGTGTGTGTGTGTGTTCACCTGAACTCCCTGAGCTGTGTGTGTGTGTGTGTGTGTGTTCACCTGAACTCCCTGAGCTGTGTGTGTGTGTGTGTGTGTGTTCACCTGAACTCCCTGAGCTGTGTGTGTGTGTGTGTGTGTGTTCACCTGAACTCCCTGAGCTGTGTGTGTGTGTGTGTGTGTGTGTGTGTTCACCTGAACTCCCTGAGCTGTGTGTGTGTGTGTGTGTGTGTGTGTTCACCTGAACTCCCTGAGCTGTGTGTGTGTGTGTGTGTGTGTTCACCTGAACTCCCTGAGCTGTGTGTGTGTGTGTGTGTGTGTGTGTGTGTTCACCTGAACTCCCTGAGCTGTGTGTGTGTGTGTGTGTGTGTTCACCTGAACTCCCTGAGCTGTGTGTGTGTGTGTGTGTGTGTTCACCTGAACTCCCTGAGCTGTGTGTGTGTGTGTGTGTGTGTGTGTCCACCTGAACTCCCTGAGCTGTGTGTGTGTGTGTGTGTGTGTGTTCACCTGAACTCCCTGAGCTGTGTGTGTGTGTGTGTGTGTGTTCACCTGAACTCCCTGAGCTGTGTGTGTGTGTGTGTGTGTGTGTGTTTCACCTGAACTCCCTGAGCTGTGTGTGTGTGTGTGTGTGTGTTCACCTGAACTCCCTGAGCGTGTGTGTGTGTGTGTGTGTGTGTGTTCACCTGAACTCCCTGAGCTGTGTGTGTGTGTGTGTGTGTGTTCACCTGAACTCCCTGAGCTGTGTGTGTGTGTGTGTGTGTGTGTGTTTCACCTGAACTCCCTGAGCTGTGTGTGTGTGTGTGTGTGTGTGTGTTCACCTGAACTCCCTGAGCTGTGTGTGTGTGTGTGTGTGTGTGTTCACCTGAACTCCCTGAGCTGTGTGTGTGTGTGTGTGTGTGTGTGTTCACCTGAACTCCCTGAGCTGTGTGTGTGTGTGTGTGTGTGTGTGTGTGTTCACCTGAACTCCCTGAGGTGTGTGTGTGTGTGTGTGTGTGTGTGTTCACCTGAACTCCCTGAGCTGTGTGTGTGTGTGTGTGTGTTCACCTGAACTCCTGAGCTGTGTGTGTGTGTGTGTGTGTGTTCACCTGAACTCCCTGAGCTGTGTGTGTGTGTGTGTGTGTTCACCTGAACTCCCTGAGCTGTGTGTGTGTGTGTGTGTGTGTGTTCACCTGAACTCCCTGAGCTGTGTGTGTGTGTGTGTGTGTTCACCTGAACTCCCTGAGCTGTGTGTGTGTGTGTGTGTGTTCACCTGAACTCCCTGAGCTGTGTGTGTGTGTGTGTGTGTGTGTGTTCACCTGAACTCCCTGAGCTGTGTGTGTGTGTGTGTGTGTGTGTGTTCACCTGAACTCCCTGAGCTGTGTGTGTGTGTGTGTGGGTGTGTTCACCTGAACTCCCTGAGCTGTGTGTGTGTGTGTGTGTGTGTGTGTTCACCTGAACTCCCTGAGCTGTGTGTGTGTGTGTGTGTGTGTGTTCACCTGAACTCCCTGAGCTGTGTGTGTGTGTGTGTGTGTGTGTTCACCTGAACTCCCTGAGCTGTGTGTGTGTGTGTGTGTGTGTGTTCACCTGAACTCCCTGAGCTGTGTGTGTGTGTGTGTGTGTGTTCACCTGAACTCCCTGAGCTGTGTGTGTGTGTGTGTGTGTTCACCTGAACTCCCTGAGCTGTGTGTGTGTGTGTGTGTGTGTGTTCACCTGAACTCCCTGAGCTGTGTGTGTGTGTGTGTGTGTGTGTGTGTTCACCTGAACTCCCTGAGCTGTGTGTGTGTGTGTGTGTGTGTGTGTTCACCTGAACTCCCTGAGGTGTGTGTGTGTGTGTGTGTGTGTGTGTGTTCACCTGAACTCCCTGAGGTGTGTGTGTGTGTGTGTGTGTGTGTGTGTTCACCTGAACTCCCTGAGCTGTGTGTGTGTGTGTGTGTGTGTGTGTTCACCTGAACTCCCTGAGCTGTGTGTGTGTGTGTGTGTGTGTGTGTGTTCACCTGAACTCCCTGAGCTGTGTGTGTGTGTGTGTGTGTGTGTGTTCACCTGAACTCCCTGAGCTGTGTGTGTGTGTGTGTGTGTGTGTTCACCTGAACTCCCTGAGCTGTGTGTGTGTGTGTGTGTGTTCACCTGAACTCCCTGAGCTGTGTGTGTGTGTGTGTGTGTGTTCACCTGAACTCCCTGAGCTGTGTGTGTGTGTGTGTGTGTGTGTTCACCTGAACTCCCTGAGCTGTGTGTGTGTGTGTGTGTGTGTGTTCACCTGAACTCCCTGAGCTGTGTGTGTGTGTGTGTGTGTGTGTTCACCTGAACTCCCTGAGCTGTGTGTGTGTGTGTGTGTGTGTTCACCTGAACTCCCTGAGCTGTGTGTGTGTGTGTGTTCACCTGAACTCCCTGAGCTGTGTGTGTGTGTGTGTGTGTGTGTTCACCTGAACTCCCTGAGCTGTGTGTGTGTGTGTGTGTGTTCACCTGAACTCCCTGAGCTGTGTGTGTGTGTGTGTGTGTGTTCACCTGAACTCCCTGAGCTGTGTGTGTGTGTGTGTGTGTGTGTGTTCACCTGAACTCCCTGAGCTGTGTGTGTGTGTGTGTGTGTTCACCTGAACTCCCTGAGCTGTGTGTGTGTGTGTGTGTGTTCACCTGAACTCCCTGAGCTGTGTGTGTGTGTGTGTGTGTTCACCTGAACTCCCTGAGCTGTGTGTGTGTGTGTGTGTGTGTGTTCACCTGAACTCCCTGAGCTGTGTGTGTGTGTGTGTGTGTGTGTTCACCTGAACTCCCTGAGCTGTGTGTGTGTGTGTGTTCACCTGAACTCCCTGAGCTGTGTGTGTGTGTGTGTGTGTGTGTTCACCTGAACTCCCTGAGCTGTGTGTGTGTGTGTGTGTGTTCACCTGAACTCCCTGAGCTGTGTGTGTGTGTGTGTGTGTGTGTGTTCACCTGAACTCCCTGAGCTGTGTGTGTGTGTGTGTGTGTTCACCTGAACTCCCTGAGCTGTGTGTGTGTGTGTGTGTGTGTTCACCTGAACTCCCTGAGCTGTGTGTGTGTGTGTGTGTGTGTTCACCTGAACTCCCTGAGCTGTGTGTGTGTGTGTGTGTGTTCACCTGAACTCCCTGAGCTGTGTGTGTGTGTGTGTGTGTTCACCTGAACTCCCTGAGCTGTGTGTGTGTGTGTGTGTGTTCACCTGAACTCCCTGAGCTGTGTGTGTGTGTGTGTGTGTGTGTGTTCACCTGAACTCCCTGAGCTGTGTGTGTGTGTGTGTGTGTGTGTGTGTTCACCTGAACTCCCTGAGCTGTGTGTGTGTGTGTGTGTGTGTGTTCACCTGAACTCCCTGAGCTGTGTGTGTGTGTGTGTGTGTGTTCACCTGAACTCCCTGAGCTGTGTGTGTGTGTGTGTGTGTTCACCTGAACTCCCTGAGCTGTGTGTGTGTGTGTGTGTGTTCACCTGAACTCCCTGAGCTGTGTGTGTGTGTGTGTGTGTGTTCACCTGAACTCCCTGAGCTGTGTGTGTGTGTGTGTGTGTTCACCTGAACTCCCTGAGCTGTGTGTGTGTGTGTGTGTGTGTTCACCTGAACTCCCTGAGCTGTGTGTGTGTGTGTGTGTGTGTGTGTTCACCTGAACTCCCTGAGCTGTGTGTGTGTGTGTGTGTGTGTTCACCTGAACTCCCTGAGCTGTGTGTGTGTGTGTGTGTGTGTTCACCTGAACTCCCTGAGCTGTGTGTGTGTGTGTGTGTGTGTGTTCACCTGAACTCCCTGAGCTGTGTGTGTGTGTGTGTGTGTGTGTTCACCTGAACTCCCTGAGCTGTGTGTGTGTGTGTGTGTGTTCACCTGAACTCCCTGAGCTGTGTGTGTGTGTGTGTGTGTGTTCACCTGAACTCCCTGAGCTGTGTGTGTGTGTGTGTGTTCACCTGAACTCCCTGAGCTGTGTGTGTGTGTGTGTGTGTGTGTGTTCACCTGAACTCCCTGAGCTGTGTGTGTGTGTGTGTGTGTGTGTGTGTGTTCACCTGAACTCCCTGAGCTGTGTGTGTGTGTGTGTGTGTGTGTTCACCTGAACTCCCTGAGCTGTGTGTGTGTGTGTGTGTGTGTGTGTGTGTTCACCTGAACTCCCTGAGCTGTGTGTGTGTGTGTGTGTGTGTTCACCTGAACTCCCTGAGCTGTGTGTGTGTGTGTGTGTGTTCACCTGAACTCCCTGAGCTGTGTGTGTGTGTGTGTGTGTTCACCTGAACTCCCTGAGCTGTGTGTGTGTGTGTGTGTGTGTGTGTTCACCTGAACTCCCTGAGCTGTGTGTGTGTGTGTGTGTGTGTGTGTGTTCACCTGAACTCCCTGAGCTGTGTGTGTGTGTGTGTGTGTTCACCTGAACTCCCTGAGCTGTGTGTGTGTGTGTGTGTGTTCACCTGAACTCCCTGAGCTGTGTGTGTGTGTGTGTGTGTGTGTTCACCTGAACTCCCTGAGCTGTGTGTGTGTGTGTGTGTGTGTGTTCACCTGAACTCCCTGAGCTGTGTGTGTGTGTGTGTGTGTGTGTTCACCTGAACTCCCTGAGCTGTGTGTGTGTGTGTGTGTGTTCACCTGAACTCCCTGAGCTGTGTGTGTGTGTGTGTGTGTTCACCTGAACTCCCTGAGCTGTGTGTGTGTGTGTGTGTGTGTGTTCACCTGAACTCCCTGAGCTGTGTGTGTGTGTGTGTGTGTGTTCACCTGAACTCCCTGAGCTGTGTGTGTGTGTGTGTGTGTGTGTTCACCTGAACTCCCTGAGCTGTGTGTGTGTGTGTGTGTGTGTGTGTTCACCTGAACTCCCTGAGCTGTGTGTGTGTGTGTGTGTGTGTGTGTTCACCTGAACTCCCTGAGCTGTGTGTGTGTGTGTGTGTGTTCACCTGAACTCCCTGAGCTGTGTGTGTGTGTGTGTGTGTGTGTTCACCTGAACTCCCTGAGCTGTGTGTGTGTGTGTGTGTGTGTTCACCTGAACTCCCTGAGCTGTGTGTGTGTGTGTGTGTTCACCTGAACTCCCTGAGCTGTGTGTGTGTGTGTGTGTTCACCTGAACTCCCTGAGCTGTGTGTGTGTGTGTGTGTTCACCTGAACTCCCTGAGCTGTGTGTGTGTGTGTGTGTTCACCTGAACTCCCTGAGCTGTGTGTGTGTGTGTGTGTTCACCTGAACTCCCTGAGCTGTGTGTGTGTGTGTGTGTGTGTGTTCACCTGAACTCCCTGAGCTGTGTGTGTGTGTGTGTGTGTGTGTTCACCTGAACTCCCTGAGCTGTGTGTGTGTGTGTGTGTGTTCACCTGAACTCCCTGAGCTGTGTGTGTGTGTGTGTGTGTGTGTTCACCTGAACTCCCTGAGCTGTGTGTGTGTGTGTGTGTGTGTTCACCTGAACTCCCTGAGCTGTGTGTGTGTGTGTGTGTGTGTGTTCACCTGAACTCCCTGAGCTGTGTGTGTGTGTGTGTGTGTGTTCACCTGAACTCCCTGAGCTGTGTGTGTGTGTGTGTGTGTGTGTTCACCTGAACTCCCTGAGCTGTGTGTGTGTGTGTGTGTGTGTTCACCTGAACTCCCTGAGCTGTGTGTGTGTGTGTGTGTGTGTGTTCACCTGAACTCCCTGAGCTGTGTGTGTGTGTGTGTGTGTGTTCACCTGAACTCCCTGAGCTGTGTGTGTGTGTGTGTGTGTGTGTTCACCTGAACTCCCTGAGCTGTGTGTGTGTGTGTGTGTGTGTTCACCTGAACTCCCTGAGCTGTGTGTGTGTGTGTGTGTGTGTGTTCACCTGAACTCCCTGAGCTGTGTGTGTGTGTGTGTGTGTGTGTTCACCTGAACTCCCTGAGCTGTGTGTGTGTGTGTGTGTGTGTGTTCACCTGAACTCCCTGAGCTGTGTGTGTGTGTGTGTGTGTGTGTGTTCACCTGATCTCCCTGAGCTGTGTGTGTGTGTGTGTGTGTGTTCACCTGAACTCCCTGAGCTGTGTGTGTGTGTGTGTGTGTGTGTTCACCTGAACTCCCTGAGCTGTGTGTGTGTGTGTGTGTGTGTTCACCTGAACTCCCTGAGCTGTGTGTGTGTGTGTGTGTGTGTTCACCTGAACTCCCTGAGCTGTGTGTGTGTGTGTGTGTGTGTGTGTGTGTGTTCACCTGAACTCCCTGAGCTGTGTGTGTGTGTGTGTGTGTGTGTGTTCACCTGAACTCCCTGAGCTGTGTGTGTGTGTGTGTGTGTTCACCTGAACTCCCTGAGCTGTGTGTGTGTGTGTGTGTGTGTTCACCTGAACTCCCTGAGCTGTGTGTGTGTGTGTGTGTGTGTGTTTCACCTGAACTCCCTGAGCTGTGTGTGTGTGTGTGTGTGTTCACCTGAACTCCCTGAGCTGTGTGTGTGTGTGTGTGTGTGTTCCCCTGACCTCTCTGAGCTGTGTGTGTGTGTGTGTGTGTGTTCACCTGAACTCCCTGAGCTGTGTGTGTGTGTGTGTGTGTGTTCACCTGAACTCCCTGAGCTGTGTGTGTGTGTGTGTGTTCACCTGAACTCCCTGAGCTGTGTGTGTGTGTGTGTGTGTGTTCACCTGAACTCCCTGAGCTGTGTGTGTGTGTGTGTGTGTGTTCACCTGAACTCCCTGAGCTGTGTGTGTGTGTGTGTGTGTTCACCTGAACTCCCTGAGCTGTGTGTGTGTGTGTGTGTGTGTGTGTTCACCTGAACTCCCTGAGCTGTGTGTGTGTGTGTGTGTGTGTGTGTGTTCACCTGAACTCCCTGAGCTGTGTGTGTGTGTGTGTGTGTGTTCACCTGAACTCCCTGAGGTGTGTGTGTGTGTGTGTGTGTGTGTGTTCACCTGAACTCCCTGAGCTGTGTGTGTGTGTGTGTGTGTGTGTGTTCACCTGAACTCCCTGAGCTGTGTGTGTGTGTGTGTGTGTGTTCACCTGAACTCCCTGAGCTGTGTGTGTGTGTGTGTGTGTGTTCACCTGAACTCCCTGAGCTGTGTGTGTGTGTGTGTGTGTGTGTGTGCACCTGAACTCCCTGAGCTGTGTGTGTGTGTGTGTGTGTGCACCTGAACTCCCTGAGCTGTGTGTGTGTGTGTGTGTGTGCACCTGAACTCCCTGAGCTGTGTGTGTGTGTGTGTGTGTGCACCTGAACTCCCTGAGCTGTGTGTGTGTGTGTGTGTGTTCACCTGAACTCCCTGAGCTGTGTGTGTGTGTGTGTGTGTTCACCTGAACTCCCTGAGCTGTGTGTGTGTGTGTGTGTGTGTGTTCACCTGAACTCCCTGAGCTGTGTGTGTGTGTGTGTGTGTGTGTTCACCTGAACTCCCTGAGCTGTGTGTGTGTGTGTGTGTGTTCACCTGAACTCCCTGAGCTGTGTGTGTGTGTGTGTGTGTGTGTTCACCTGAACTCCCTGAGCTGTGTGTGTGTGTGTGTGTTCACCTGAACTCCCTGAGCTGTGTGTGTGTGTGTGTGTGTGTGTGTTCACCTGAACTCCCTGAGCTGTGTGTGTGTGTGTGTGTTCACCTGAACTCCCTGAGCTGTGTGTGTGTGTGTGTGTGTGTTCACCTGAACTCCCTGAGCTGTGTGTGTGTGTGTGTGTGTGTTCACCTGAACTCCCTGAGCTGTGTGTGTGTGTGTGTGTGTGTGTTCACCTGAACTCCCTGAGCTGTGTGTGTGTGTGTGTGTGTGTGTTCACCTGAACTCCCTGAGCTGTGTGTGTGTGTGTGTGTGTGTGTTCACCTGAACTCCCTGAGCTGTGTGTGTGTGTGTGTGTGTGTTCACCTGAACTCCCTGAGCTGTGTGTGTGTGTGTGTGTGTGTGTGTGTGTGTGTGTGTTCACCTGAACTCCCTGAGCTGTGTGTGTGTGTGTGTGTGTGTGTGTGTGTTCACCTGAACTCCCTGAGCTGTGTGTGTGTGTGTGTGTGTGTGTTCACCTGAACTCCCTGAGCTGTGTGCAGTGTTTAAGAGCCTCCTGCAGAGCTGCAGTGTAATTCACAGTCTTTAAGGACCCCAGGTTGGCCAGAGATAACGCCTGAAGGTCCCTGCACCCCAGGACCAGCTGAATGAGGCCGGTACCCTTTAGGACCCCGGGCAGGTGAGCCAGGGTCAGCCTTCTCAAAAAGCGGAGTTTTCCCAAAGCCGCCAGCTGGGCATCTCCGACCTGGAAGGACCAGGGGCAGGCGGCGGGATCCTTACGCATGGCTGGGTCGTACCTCGGCATGGCCGACAAGAACCCAGTTCCGATCAGCTCCAGCTCGACCAGATACGGGCAGCCATTTATCAGCGGGCGCAGGAAGGACTCCACTTCACCTTCCTGTTCTTCCTTCAGAGCCCCCGTGCTGTCAATCATGGGCTGGTAGGCCGGAACGCCGACACGGCGCGTCTTCTTCAGCCCGAGCAGGAGCGACTCGGAGCACAGTTTTGTAGCCAGGTCCGGCTTGTCTGACTGAACTGGCGGCCCCCGTGACAGCGCGCAAGCCGGCAGTGCTAGTGACCGAAGACGACCGAGATATCCGAGAGCCACACACAGATGGCCGTCGGGCTTTTCGGGAGCGGTGTGATGGTAGTGTGTGGAGGACAGGTTGAAGTGGGCGAGTCGCGGGCACGATTCGGTAAGAGTCCTGATGTCCTCCGCGTCCACTTCCTCCTCGGTTTTCCCACGCAGATTGAGACTACGCAGCGGTGACAGTTCACACCCGGCCCCCAGCAACACGCACAGCGGCTCGAATCCCGGCACCGCACACCGAGACACGTTCAAGTAGGCCGGACATCCGTATCCCAAAACCCGCCTCAACGTGGCGCCATCTAACCACGTCTGAGGAAGCTGAAAGGCACCGATCGCACCTCCGGCCGATATGATGCCCTGAGTCAATAAACCAGCGGAAGCGGGAGTGGGCGGAGCAGGACCGGGCATGGCGACAACCAACCCGGTGAGGCCCTCAGGGACGCGCATGCTGAAAGCAGCCAGGTAGAGGCTGAGCAAGGCGCGGTTGACCTCTCCAGGTGCCAGGCGTGCGGAGAACCAGTGCAGGTTATGGTAGCGGGGTACGCTGCTTTGCCCCACTATCAGCTGGAGGTGGGCACAGGGCTCGTGCCAACCCTCAGCCACTTCCAAGTACAGACTTAATCTCTGTAGGGCGCCACAGCAGGGCACCACGCCATACGAGGGCGTCAGCAGCGTCTGTTTGAGCTCCCCGAGCCTCGCCAGGGCCGCTTTGCCCTCATCGCTCAGCTGCTGCAAGTCGAATCCCGTGCCGATGTCCAGCGCCAGCGAGCGAAGCTGCCGCAGCGAGCCCAGGAGACGTGAGAGACGCGCTGGAGTCACGCGCCAGCCTGACACGTCCAGCCGGACCAGTCCGACGCAGCGGGTTACAACATCCAGCGTACTGCCAGACAACCAGTAACAGCCACTGGCATCCAGAGTCTGGACTTCACCGGACAGCTCCTTCAGCAGCCTCTTCACTGCTTCATCAGACGCCTGCGAGGTGAAGGAAAAGTCAAGACACGTCATAGTGAAAGCTGTAAAACTCGATAAACAGGAGCTTTCAGTACTCACTCGGTACTCCTTATGGAGCTGGATGTGAGAAATCAGGCTCTTGTCCTGACACAGACTCTGAAGTTTCCGACATACGCGGCTCACGCTCAGCACCAGGTCGTAGCTGGGGATGTAGCTCAGGATGTGCAGTAAAATCTCGTCAGAGAAGTCAGAGATGGTGACAGAGCACTGAGAGATACTCTCCGGAGAGCACTGGGCCTGAGGAGAGACACAGAACACACACACAAGAGTCTCTAACACATGGAGCTCAGTAGGTATGTTCCAGGGAGGGGGCGGGGCTCATTTCAGGGCCAGAAAAATATAGACATACAAAACAAAAAATGACATTTTGCAGTAAGTATAAAACAGATGTTCGATTCCTGGACACGTGATTTAGTGCTATTTGTCTGAAATGTGAATATTAATCAACTCAAAGCAATGAAATGAAATGAAACCTCAGCTCTGTATTTATTCATCTCTCTCATTTACATCCCTAACGTCAGTGTGGAATCCTAAAATCATAGCGTTCTCAAAACCCTTGAATAAATTGTTTAAAATAATGATGTCTGTATTATAACGAGTAAAATCTAACCCTTTATCTGTCAGGATCATCCTCACTGTAGCGCCTGCTAGTCAGAGAGGAACTCGCTAACTGCTACCTACCGGCTCGATTGGCTTCTCCATGGCGTCTTTTTGTGTGTTTTTTCACCCCATACACATAAACATATACATTATATATAAATATAAATCCATGTTAATGTTCCTAAAACAAAAAGGAGCTCATTTAAACAGTGCGAGAATATTAACTCCTTAACACAATACTAGTGGTTCTGCGCTTCTCTCTGGAGTAGGAAGGTATTTACAGACGTACCAACTTTCGGGTGTTGCAGCGAATTCCTTCCCCCTTATGTTAGCATCATTTTTATTATTATTATTATTCATTAAAACATTATTAGTTCATGCAAACATGTTAAAGTGACTGAATTAAAGACTCATTAGTAATTAGCATAATTCAACTTGTATAGCGATATCTGATTAGTATTATTATATATATTTTTTAGCACTTTTAGCAACGGCTAGCATGGTGTAACTCCAGCACACGGCACTAGCGCACTAGATACGCTGTAGTGCCAAAGGTATTGGGACACCCCTCCAAATCATTGAGTTCAGGTGTTGGGCTCCTCCCCTTAGTTCCTGTGAAAGGAACTCTTAATGCTTCAGCTTCATACCAAGACATTTTGGACAATTTCATGCTCTTTGTGGGAACAGTTTGGGGATGACCCCTTCCTGTTCCAACATGACTGCACACCAGTGACCAAAGCAAGGTCCATAAAGACATGGATATGGAGGGGTGTCCCAAAACTTGTGAGTGTAGCTCACTGTATGTTCGTTATGTCAGCTCTTCCTGCTTGTATGTAGTGCACTTGTGAGTGAAGTATAGAGAATTTTGAGTCAGTCCACTGAGACGAGTGATTTATCCTAAATTAAGCAGAATAAATCTTTGTGTGATGGAGAATCAAGAGGAAGGTGTATGAGACAGTGGTGAGACCGGCCATGCTGTATGGTTTAGAAACAGTGTCACTGAGACAGAGACAGGAGTCAGAGCTGGAGATAGCAGAGCTGAAGATGTTGAGGTTCCCTTTGGGAGTGACACGGTTGGACAGGATTAGGAACGAGTACATCAGAGGGACAGCTCATGTTGGATGTTTGGAGGACAGATTAAGATGGTTTGGACATGTCCAGAGCAGGGAGAGTGAGTATATTGGTAGGAGAATGTTGGACATGGAGCTGCCAGGCAGGAGGCAAAGAGGAAGGCATATAGATGGAATAAATGAGGATATGAAGCTAGTGGGTGTAAGTGTTGAGGATGCAGAAGATAGGGATAGGTGGAGAGAGATGATTCGCTGTGGAGACCCCTGAAGGGAAAAGCCCAAAGAAGAAATCTTTAATCTAAAGAGAAGGAATGTTTCAGAATAACACAATATAATTGTTTTTGGCAGTTAGGGAGTGGAAATCATAGTAGCTACATTCTTTCATAAAACTGATATTAAACTACACTGAGAATGAAAATTATATTACACAAAGCTCTGATTGGGCAGAAGGCTGATTGTTTTATCAAGTATAACTATATAAATGGATAAATATAAACTCAAAGTGTTGATTGTTTTCCTGTAACATTCCTTCCTGTAAGTGCATTGAGTTTCATCACTGACATCATGAGGAAACACCAGTTATGCCCTGAAATGCTTACAGTTTAGTTTCTGTAGGTCTTTGGATTGCAGTACAGCTCTTGTTTCTGTGAATAATACACACAATTCAGGCAACAGTTCTGGGTGTTACATCATATACTTCATATCAGGTGTACAGCTATTGATCTTGATCTCATCGGCGTATCCTTTACTCCAGCACCAATTCTCACTCCATCAAGCAGGTCTCTGGCTCATATGCAGACCCTGGGAGGAGTGGTGCATTTGCAGTACTAATCTAATAACTTGTAGTCTGTCTATAAAAGGATCCAGCAGTGCTAAGTTATTGCTCCAGCTATCAGCTAAAAACCAGCTAAGCACAACAGATTCAGAAGTAGGCAAAAAAAAAAAGCAGTGCTTAATTCTAATCCTGAGGAGCCAGAGTGGACTAGTTTCCTGCAACAGATGACCATAGCACCAGCAGGAAATCAAGACATGTTTATAATTAAGGCATTTGTTCTAAGAGCCTATTGTTTCTATAGACACAGAGCTGACATTTCAGTGTGAGGAGTGATGTGGTCCAAGACTTCAGATCAGTTGATTAACAGTTTTCAGGTTAGTTAGGGAGTTCAGGTGAACAGCACAAATATTAAACAGGTTAGATTAAGATGTAGCTTACCCAAGAATAGCTCAAACTTCATACTGCAGGGGGTTTTAAAAAAAAAAAAAAAAAAAAGGAAAGAAACTGAATAGTTGAGTTTTACATGTGCACATTTTATTGTTTTCATGTCAGTGTACAAAGACACCTTGGCTCACAAATCCTTTACCCAGAACCCCAGGAAAGCTCACGCTAACAGGTAAAGCTTTTTTTCCCCCCTTCCACTGTAGAACAAAACAAATGGACCAAGTTTAAGGCTGAGGTACAAAAACAAAGACATTTGTATCGAGTACATAATTTACATAAACACTAACAAGGTCATGTATTGCCCACAGTGATGTGGGTGAAGTGGATGGAAACATGTGAAACATGACTATTTGGAATGACTAAAAAGAAATGTACATAGAGTCCTCTTAGGGAAAGCTCCTCCCCCTGTAAGAAAGAAACTTCAGAGAAATTCCGGTTTCCTTGCCCCAAGGCAGTGCATCATACAGAGCAGAAGCCATGCCCATGTGGTCTTATCTGAGAGGGGAAGGCATGTTGGTCGTTTCTTAAGCCGACCTCAGGGGTTCGGCTGTGGCGTTTACAGTCCTGTTTAGAAGCACTTCCTGTGGACGATGGATGGGCCGGACTCATCATACTCCTGCTTGCTGATCCACATCTGCTGGAAGGTGGAGAGGGAGGCCAGGATGGAGCCACCAATCCATACAGAGTACTTGCGCTCAGGAGGAGCAATGATCTAAACAGAGAAATAAGGTTTTACAGTCATGTACAAATACATTTAAGGCATTCTGGGGGGGGGGGGGGGGGAACGGACGACGTCAGTGGTGTGACCCTTACCTTGATCTTCATGGTGGAGGGGGCAAGGGAGGTGATCTCCTTCTGCATGCGGTCAGCAATGCCTGGGTACATGGTGGTACCACCAGACAGCACGGTGTTGGCATACAGATCCTTACGGATGTCAACGTCACACTTCATGATGGAGTTGAAGGTGGTCTCATGGATACCACAAGACTCCATACCTGAGGGAATGGAAAGGAATAAATGTAAATTCTCAAATTCAAACTGAGGATGTAATGTCAGAGGCAGATAGATTGAGTGACAAGTAGTAGTATTTACCCAGGAAAGAGGGCTGGAAGAGGGACTCAGGGCAGCGGAAACGCTCGTTGCCAATGGTGATGACCTGTCCATCAGGCAGCTCATAACTCTTCTCCAGAGAGGAGGAGGAGGCAGCAGTGCCCATCTCCTGCTCGAAGTCCAGAGCAACATAGCACAGCTTCTCCTTGATGTCACGCACGATTTCACGCTCGGCTGTGGTGGTGAAGCTGTAGCCACGCTCGGTCAGGATCTTCATCAGGTAGTCGGTGAGGTCACGGCCAGCCAGATCCAGACGCAGGATAGCGTGGGGCAGAGCATAACCCTCATAGATGGGCACAGTGTGGGTGACACCATCTCCGGAGTCCATCACGATACCTGTGGTACGACCAGAAGCGTACAGGGACAGCACAGCCTGGATGGCGACGTACATGGCAGGGGTGTTGAAGGTCTCGAACATGATCTGTGGGGAGAGGAGAGAATTCTTTGAATTAGTTTGAGACATTCAGCTGCAGAACAAGCCTAAAGTGTTTTAGCTTTAAAGCCATGCTCGAGTTTGACACTGGTAGTAAGCAGTTCAGTGCTTACATTTTTTTTTTTTTTTTTTTTTTAAATATAAAAACACCCCACACAAAGGTCATTTGCACCATGAACTTTAAAATGCAAAGTCAAAACATGCTTCAGGTTAAAGTGTTCAGGGTTAAGATGGAAATCCCATGCAGAAGAAAGTATGAAGAACCTGTGGCCTCCAAACAGAAAGAAACAGTTCAGAGTATAGGATAGAAAGCCTGAGAAGAAAGATTTAAGAAATTTTATTCAAATACAAATTGGGAAAAAAAAAAAAAAAAGTTTGGGGAAGTGAAATGGCACTTCTTGTACCTGAGTCATCTTCTCCCTGTTGGCCTTGGGATTCAGGGGAGCCTCTGTAAGGAGGACAGGGTGCTCCTCAGGGGCCACACGCAGCTCGTTGTAGAAGGTGTGGTGCCAGATCTTCTCCATGTCATCCCAGTTGGTGACGATGCCATGCTCAATGGGGTACTTCAGGGTCAGGATACCTCTCTTGCTCTGGGCCTCATCTCCCACATAGGAATCCTTCTGGCCCATGCCAACCATCACACCCTAAATAAAAGAAGCCACGTTCAATATTAATTGAAACAAGTGCACAAGTTAAACTTTTGCAGCACATTGCCAAACTGTGTCTGGTGCTATTGCATCAACTCATTCCTGTATGCAAATGCAGAGCCATGCAAAATGTCTTATTGTAATGTGAAAACAAATTGAATCACCAGGACATGTCATTCTCAGGAAGAGGACAATGCACAGGCCAGGGATTCCCAATTTTTTTAAGCCATGTGATAGTTACAAGTTGGTAAAAAAAATGAATGCAATTGTAATAAAGCCAGGAAGTGCTGATACAAATGCTATAATGGCTCATACAATGTGCTATGAATAAGGCTGCTCTATCGTTAATAGACCTAAACCATGCTACAGAGTTATCCTTGGAAATTCTTTACACTGAAAAAAAAAGTTAAAGAATCTCTAGTTTGTAATATCAGTTAAACAGAAAAAAGGTTTTTAAGAACCACAGGAACGTACCTGGTGCCTGGGACGACCAACAATGGAAGGGAAGACGGCACGAGGAGCATCATCTCCAGCAAAACCGGCTTTGCACATACCGGAGCCATTGTCCACAACCAGAGCAGCGATCTCCTCATCCATGGCTGTTGGGTAACAGGAGAGAGATTAAAAACTGACCACACACACGGTCACTTAGAACAAGAGGTTGCTCAGCATCCGCCTTTAGGAATGCACACACCCTTTTAGATTTTTGATCACCAGCAGGTGGCGCGCATGCGCAAAGCCCTAAAACTGAGCGGTTTGAGACAAAGGAAGTGGCCAGGCAGACTCGCTATTGCCTTATATGGCAATAAGTTCGACCGGCTCGTGAGCTGCGACCACTCCCCATTTTTTGCACAGCCTCATTATGCGCCATGCTGAATGGACACCATTATCCATTCCCTCAGCACTATTCAGCATTTCCCCCCCACACACACAAAAGAGCTTTGATTTAAGTCACAAAATGTAAAAATTCTCCGGATGCAAAGAGAAGCAATACTAGTCACCCAGTTCATCCATCAATCTTAGGGTTTTTTTTTTTTTAGGTTTTATATTAGCCAGCAATTCATGCATTTAAATAAATCAATTACTACAACGCATTTTAATCCATCACAAGCATTCTTAAACTAGTCGAAATATGATAAAAAGAGGACAGAAAGAATGCCGGCTTTAGCGCATCAGCACGCAGAGCCACACCCACCATTCAAACAGCCTCCTAACTTATCAGGCACTGAAATGGACGATTCGAGAATTTTCCACTCAGGCAAACGATAAAAATTACCTCAGGATATCAAGAAAACGTCTCTTAATATAGTCATTCTTAAGCTAGTTCAGTCAGGGAAATATTCTCGCTTAACACTTGAGAATAATGTATTCTGTTACAAATTACAAAAAAAAAAAAAAAACCCCAATTTAACAGCGTCAGTATATCCAGTCAGGTTATCATTTACACTAGAGATGCGCGAGACACAATACGAGGAAAAGAAATTAACTAGTAATTCCCATTATTAAGTAAAATGTCCATAAATACAAATCAGTTCAGAACGCTGATGTGGTTATAATCATAATTAGGAAAAAGATAAAGCGCATCTTACCGATGATTCAGAGGGTTTTTAGCAAGAATGCAGTTGGAAATTAGAAAGCCCCTGCAGCTCGGTGCACAGCAAAACTCAGAGTAGCATCTGACCTGGGACGGCGCTGCTTTTATACCCGGCACTGTGGCCGGCAACTTCCATATAAGGTAAACTTTCGGCATCGCCCCATCTGATTGGTTGTCCGTCACCCAGTTGGCAAGTTTCAGGCTCATTGCTTGAAATTCAAGTTAAGAGATGAGCTGTGTGTGTGTGTGTGTGTGTGTGTGTGTGTGTGTGGAAAGGATGGTTAAAAAAACAATACAGGATTATGCAGAATTATATCCTTATATATTAAAAAAAATCTGTCTTTTGATATGTATATACTTCAGGTGCGTTATATAAGCGTTAACTGTTCACTAACCAGGCATAAACATTACGAGGCTGAATCTGACCATAAGGCTAGATAAAAAATCAGCACGATGATGGTTTTAATCATGTTTATAATGTATAGAATTAAGTTAAGTGACCCTATTTTCATTTAGGGACGGTGATTTGCACGCGCAGATTCCGTTTTTTAAATCCGTTCAGTGAAAGAGTCGACTCCTGACTCGACTCATTCATAGCGGTTCTTTTAATAAATGCAATACGTTTCTTATATATAATGATCAAGCAACAATATCTGTAGAGTTTTATTCCCCACCAGAGCAAAACAGCGCTTTTCTTTCTTTCTTTCTTTCTTTCTTCCCCCCCTTTTTTTAGTGAGTTAATGCTCCCATATCTCAGTCCTGCGCTATGATTATGAGCCACTTCCGGGTTTGAAGTCACGTGGGTGTGGCTGATTCCATTCATTTGTTAAAAAAAGCACATTATACTCTATTATATGAAAAAAAAATTATATATATATATATATATATATATATATATATATATATATATATATATATATATATATATATAATAATTCATTTTAATGAGTAAATGCATTAATGTGCTTGATCTATGACTTGTGTGCTATTTTAGACACACACTCTAAAAGTAAACATAATGTGGACCTGATAGAGGTGTGTTCATGGTTCCAAGGAGGTTCATGTGTTAAAAATACTCTAATTCTAGAGGTTTCAGTACAAAAAAATAGAAATCTCTTAACTCAGTGTCTGTGAGAATGACTTATTCTTTCTCTAAATAGTGTGTGTGTGTGTGTGTGTGTGTCTCACCACTTTTTAACAGACAAAGCTAACTGGTCAGAAAGTGTCGATTGGTCTGTGATTCAGGTTACAGGTTTATATTAATGCCCTGGATGTAATATGTTGTTGTTTTTAGAGTAATAGCGTGTTTACAGATCAATTAAATTAATTATTCAATTCATCGATTAAACTAATCTTTTTAAAACATGTTGAAATCATATAATAAATTGACGGTTTATAGCTGCTACTGTAAGTGATAACATGAACCGGCTTGTGTTATGGATGAACCACATCATTAACTATAACTCTAACTGGTTAAAAAGTATTACGCAGCTTGTTTTGCTAAATAAATCCACAACTGTCACTGAATTGCTGTCATAAAAGAATGGGGGAAAAATAATCAAATGTGCACAGCACAGCACAGATTTAGAAATATTTTGCTATGTAGTGGAAAAATGTGTGGGTTGGGGTGTATATAAGTCAAATGAATTGTTATTAGAGTAGCGGTGATTTCTATCCCAGATGCTAGCATTACAGGATTAAAGTTAATTGATGAATTGTCATCAGGATGACTTCAGAGCTTCTAACCATGCAGATTACGGTTCAACTGAGCTACAAAGAAATTAATAAAGAAAATAATCAAATGAAATAGTTTACTTTAACATGCTATGACACCTCTGTGTGGAATGTTTACTACGTCTGGAATGAAACGATCAACGTGAGCCAAAAAAAACCCAACAAAAATGTGTACCTTGTACGTCTTTTACTTTCATTTTGAACCAAAATTTCAATTAAAACTAAAACACTAGTGGTTAAAAAAGTCATTCAGACATGATCACACCTACTGAATATATCCTCTGTACAAAACCATCCTATACACATTACTGAAAATTAAGACCAGACTTAATTTTAAGACCAGACTTAATAGACTCAACAGTCTATTACTAATCTTTTATTTATTATTTATTTTGCATGTTTCAGAATCAGAAATGGATTTATTTCTAATTAAAAGAGCTAATTTTCACTTCAGGAATTTGACTCGGAACTAAAGCAGTCAGAAACCTAAACATCCTGCATCATACACACTGACTCAGGCATGGCCTTTGACCTGGAATGAGATCGTAACAGATGACTAACAGCAGCTCTCGGATGTGTGTGTGTGTGTGTGTGTGTGTGTGTATGCATCCAAGTATGATGGGTATTCCACAATCTGTTTCGGTATGTGTTGCAGTTTCAGGGATTTGTGGTAATGTTATTTAGTATGACTCTCTCTCACTCTGTGTGTGTGTGTGTGTGTGTGTAGGCTGGTATCAGCACACTGCATATCTATATCATGGTAATAACTGAAGGCCATTTAAGGATTTTTTTCAAGAAGGGCGAGGCCAAAGACAAGTCATGAAGCAAATCTGAACTAGGAACCTCCTCTAATCTTCCTCTCCTCAAACGAAAAGGAGGAAGTCGGGCTTCCACTCCAAAAAAAGCTAAAACTGAACACACACAGGGCATTCTGTAAACATGTACAGAACAATCCTCCACCTTTTCATCTGTCTACAATAGTGGACTGACCTTTACATCCTGTGCCTCCTCACACTGTGCACACTTCCCAAAAACACACACACACACACACACACACACACAGATCAATCCTTCTTTATGCAGCAGAAGTGGGGAAAGCTTCAGAAATGCAAATAAATAAATAAAGCTAAATAAACACTCTCGTGAGAACTGAAGCTCAATGTCTTCACTCAAGACAAAGTAAAAACAATGAAAGTAAAAGAACAAGAAGGCTTCACTGAGGAATCTTCACTACAGATCACACTGATTTGAGTTTCTGGTGGTTAGAAAGGGGTTCTTTCACCAAAAAAAACTAAAAACATTAGCTAAACCTAACTAGCTAACAGCTTTATTCCAAACTCCTCACCATACCGAGCATCATCAGGGTTGCCAGGTCCTGCTGTTTTTGTAAACTATTCCTCACTTGTGAATAGATTTTTTTTTGTTTTGAAGCAAATAATTGAACATTAAATTGTATTAATGATCAATACCGGTCCATGGAACGCTAAAGTGTAAGTGTGGACAGCGTAAATGTGCCACTGTGACCCTTGCTGACCATGAGTCTTTTTTTGTGTGGAACTTTTTCTGATCCCTAACATCACTGAGCATTATAAACCCTCTGACCGTTGGAACTAGCCTAAAAAACCCCAAAAAAACATCTGAAGCCCAGGAACTAGCATGCTAATGGCTAGGCTAGGCAGATAGAGTGCATGTCGTTCTCACTGTCATGTTTTGTTCTGACAGAAATTCAGATCCTTGGAGCGGTCTGAAGACACATTAGCCTCATTATATAATGTGTGTGTGGGGGGGCTTATTATTTATCATTACAGAGAAATAAAAAATGGCATGAAAAGAAAGTGGAGGGAAATTTTCCCAGCCAGAAGGAAGTGAAAATATGATGAGGTGTATGAGGTGAAGTCACAGTAGGTCGACTGTCTGAGAAAGACCATTACTTCCAGTCTACCAGTAAGGGAAATATATAAAGCTACTTCTCCACAGAATAAAGTGGATCATTGAGGTCCACAGAACCTACTTCTACAGTGTCTGATGAGGGAAGGACTGTTTATAGCTGCTATAATGCGCTATAGTGTGGATGATCAACAACATAGTTAAATATAACTATAAATGGGTAACATCTACGGGGGGTCACTCAGACAGACACATCAGATACCCATCCTTGGTCACACCCACGATGACTTCATTCCCAGCCATAAAGAGAAGAAAAGAGCTACACTAACACTAAGATCTATGAAATATGGCTCATTTTATCGCATTTATTTTCTGTAGAAATCCCACAGGGTCAGAAAGTGACTTTAAACTGAGACCCTTACTAAAGGAACGCGCTGTTACTGTCCCTTTAAAAGAGAGGGCAGGAAGAGAACCGGCTCAGCTGATGACCTATTAAGGCGATCGCTCGGCGGGTCACGTGACTCGGTGAGTTCGAACGCCGGCGTCACGTGATCTGAGAAAGCGGAAAGTGAAAATTTCTCACACACACACACACACACATTTCACCTGAAATTATTTTTTTAATGTTTATATTTATTTAGTTATATGTGTATAGCATACATGCATATCGAATAAAATAATTTGATTTATAACACACACTCAGGCACATGATGTTTTATTGGTTTATACAACGATAATAACGCGCTCATATATATATATATATATGTTGTATGATATTTGATATTTCAGAGCAGGACTGGCATTAATGATTTAATGATTAGCCATTTCCTTATAAGGTTAGAACAGACCACAGGCACAGAGAAGGAGAATGAGGAAGACAGGCAGGTGGAGAGGTCAGTGAGGCCAGCTCTACTGATTAGATACAGGTGACTGCAAACCCCCTATAAGGCAGAAACTCGGCTTGGGTTTAAGGGGCGGTCCAAGGTGTGATCAATCACCAACATCCCAGCCAATAGGAGCACTCCATTTACAACCTTCGGCAGGTAAGCTCGTGGCACTGGCTAAATAAGGAAAAGAGGAAGAATTTACTGCCTTTTAGAGATGAGAACGTCACAGAGACTCTCTCTCTCGCTCTCTCTCTCTCTGTCTGTCTGTCTGTCTGTCTCTCTCTCTCTCTCTCTCTCTCTCTGTCTCTCTCTCTCTCTCCCTGTCTGTCTGTCTCTCTCTCTCTCTGTCTGTCTGTCTGTCTCTCTCTCTCTCTCTCTCTCTCTCTGTCTCTCTGTCTGTCTGTCTCTCTCTCTCTCTCTCTGTCTGTCTGTCTCTCTCTCTCTCTCTCTCTCTCTCTCTCTCTCTGTCTCTCTCTCTGTCTGTCTGTCTGTCTCTCTCTCTCTCTCTGTCTCTCTCTCTCTATCTATCTATCTATCTATCTATCTATCTATCTATCTATCTATCTATCTATCTATCTATCTATCAAGACAGAGAGAGAGACAGTGAGAGAAAGAAAGAGAGCGATGTTGTTAACTTACTAAAAGTTGTTTATATACCACTCCTACTACAACTAATTTGCATATTAATGGTATCCTCCTGATCATTAGTATATCATGTGTTATGTGAAGTATTAAGGTTTGATTTATTTAAAGCAAATAACAGCGAATGAATGTCTTTATGGACCTTGCTTTGGTCACTGGTGTGCAGTCATGTTGGAACAGGAAGGGGTCATCCCCAAACTGTTCCCACAAAGAGCATGAAATTGTCCAAAATGTCTTGGTATGGAGTATATTGTATCTAACAGCACTGCCCCTATATTCTGTATCAGCACTCTGTGATATTTAACAAAACAGACAATTATAACAACAACTCAAAGTGGCATCTTAAAAAGTAATGGTCACTCTGCTAGCATGGTTTAATCTTACATGTACATGTCTTTCACTGTAGCATGAACATATGGTACAGCCCTCCATCTGGCCCTCACACACCTGGACTGTAAAGACTCCTACGTTCAAATGCTGTTCATAGATTTCAGTTCAGCATTCAACACAATCATCCCTCAGCAGCTGATTGAGAAGCTGAGTCTCCTGGGCCTGAACCCCTCTCTCTGCAACTGGATCCTGGATTTCCTGACTGGGAGACCGGATCAGTCTGGATCGGGAGCAGTATCTCCAGCACCACCACACTGAGCACTGGAGCACCTCAGGGCTGTGTGCTCAGTCCATTGCTGTTCACTCTGCTGACTCACGACTGTGCAGCAATGCACAGCTCCAACCACATCATCAAGTTCGCTGATGACACGACCGTGGTGGGTCTCATCAGCAAGAACGACGAGTCAGCATACAGAGAGGAGGTGCAACATCTAACAGCCTGGTGCAGAGCCAACAACCTGTCCCTGAACGTCGACAAGACTAAAGAGATGGTTGTTGACTTCAGGAGAGCACAGAGTGACCATTCTCCGCTGTCCATCGATGGCTCCTCTGTGGAGATCGTCAAGAGCATCAAATTCCTTGGTGTCCATCTGGCGGAGAACTTCACCTGGTCACTCAACACCAGCTCCATCACCAAGAAAGCCCAGCAGCGCCTCTACTTCCTGAGGAGGCTGAGGAAAGCCCATCTCCCTTCCCCCATCCTGACTGTGTTCTACAGAGGGACCATGGAGAGCGTCCTGAGCAGCTGCATCACTGCCTGGTTTGGGAACTGGACCGTCTCAGATCACAAGACCCTTCAGGGGACAGTGAGGACAGCTGAGAAGATCATCAGAGTCTCTCTCCCCTTTATCACAGACATTTACACCGCACGCTGCATCCGCAAAGCCAACAGCATTGTGGCTGACCCCACACACCCCACACACTCTTACACACCCCACACACCCCTCACACACACTCTTACACACCCCACACACCCCTCACACACACTCTTACACACCCCACACACCCCTCACACACACTCTTACACACCCCACACACCCCTCACACACACTCTTACACACCCCACACACCCCTCACACACACTCTTACACACCCCACACACCCCTCACACACACTCTTACACACCCCACACACCCCTCACACACACTCTTACACACCCCACACACCCCTCACACACACTCTTACACACCCCACACACCCCTCACACACACTCTTCACCCTCCTGCCATCTGGAAAGAGGTACCGGAGCATTCGGGCCCTCACAACCGGACTGAACTGTTCTACACTCTCACACACACACACACACTCTCACTCAGGACTGAACTGTTCTACACTCTCTCACACACACACACACTCTCACTCAGGACTGAACTGTATATTAACTCTCTGTCTCTCTCACACACAGATACACACACTCTCTCTTGACTGTGTGAACACGCACACACACAATTTATATTGTTCACACTTATTGCACTACCTCAACCTGTCATCCGCTGCTATAGTTATATTTATGTTTATTCTATTTGCACTACCTCAACTGCTGCTGTGTATTTTTGCACAATTTTTTTTGCACAATACTTTTTTTTTTACATCATTTCACTTTATCTTATCTTATTTCACTTACATTCCAGTACACGTTCTTTTCTTTCTTTTCGGCGCTAAGTATCCTGTGTTCTTTTGTGTTGTCTTTCTTGTATTTATTGTCTTTTGCACTGTCTTGTCCATGCTTGTTTTTATGTTGAACTTTGTTGTTGTATGTTTCTGTAGCACCAGGTCCTGGAGAGACGTTGTTTCATTTCACTATGTACTGCGTCAGATATATGTGGTTGAAATGACAATAAAGCTTCTTGAATCTTGAATCTTGAATACAGTAAAACATTTTTCACTGTTTTCATGTTATACTGCCTTCTGTTCCTTCTGTAATTCCTCTGACCTCACTTCAGCTAATAAAGTCTCAAACTGTCCAAAGGGCAAACTGATGTGAAATTGACCAGGCCATGGTCATGAGCTCACTATAAAGATGACCCTAATTCTGAAACTTCTCCTTCATTTATTACCACAGATTGATTCAGAAACTCATCTATTACTGTACACTTTATATTAATATCACACACTCTTTTCATATTCTCTTATTTCCTTGGGCTCTTAAGGCCTGCGGATGTGAAATGTGAGAATTTAGTAGGTCACTGTGAGAATCTTCATTTTAGGTCTGCCTCCAGAGACATGAAGCTGTTTTTGATTCTGTCCCAGTTCCAGACAAGGAAGAAAGGCTGATAAATGAATCCTGTGGAGGCCATCGGGCACTTCAGATGTATTGATTACCTGCTTCAAGTGTGTGTGTGTGTGTGTGTGTGTTTGAAGACCTCTGACCATTTCCATATTCAGCTGAGGGTGATGAGGTCATCCCATCGTCCTGCAAAACATTATTTCTTCTTTCCAGTCTGTGATAAATGCCTTACATAAGAAATAGCCTAAATATTTGAAAGTCCAATTCTGTCAATGGCTCTGACTTCTGATTGGTCAGAAGTTTTTGATAAACCAGAAACAGTATACCAGACATATTTACTTATTAACAACTCACTCTAATAGCAACATCATTGTTTTTTGAGTAACATGGACACCACACAAACAGATTAAATACGGGTGGCATCGTTAGTGCTGGAGTTTTCTTTAGATTTCTCTTCTTTGAGGTTTCTCAGTAATGTAAACTGCAGGAGTTTGCTTCATGGATCTTCTCAGAGGAAATTAAACACTTGCTGTTTTCTTCTCTTAATCAACAACTTCATAAAATCAGACTGGAGACCTGAACAGAACTGTGCTGAAATATGACATTAAGCAGGCTGCTTGCCTTTTTATTCTCCTAAAAGTGAGGGAGCGTACATCTTCTCTTGGCAACTGCTGACGTCAGAAGATAACGGTCACGCTGCATCTATGCGCGCGCGGGCCAGGTGATGCGCGCTCACAGATGATGCAGCGCGCGCGCACTCTGCTTTATTTAGAGACGTGGGAATAAGAGGAAGAGAGGAAAAGAAGCTGCTACCCCCCCCCCCCACACACACACTCGTTGTCTCTTTTTTACTCTCTCTCTCTTTCACTGTCGGTCACACACGCGCGCGGGCACACACACAGCAGCACACGGGCACGCGCGCACACACAACGCTAACGGTCACACCCACCCGGACTCCCAGAAAAAAATCTTAAAATCTCTTAAAAAGATGGCTTCAGGAGGTTTAGGAGAGAGTACAGTTATTCAGCTCGGCTTGATCAATGTAGAAGACAAATATTTGACCGCGGAGGCGTTCGGCTTTAAAGTAAACGCGTGCGCCACGTCCATGCGTAAGAAACAGGTATGGACGCTGGAGCACGCGGACCAGGCGGGAGACTCCAGCTCGGTCCTCCTGCGCAGTCACTTGGGTCGCTACCTGTCCTCCGACAAGGACGGGAACGTGACAGCTGAGTGCGAGCGACCCTGCCCAGACTGCCGCTTCTGCGTGGTGGCGCATGCCGACGGCCGCTGGTCACTCCGCTCCGAGGCGCACGGCCGCTACCTGGGCGGCACCGAGGATCGCGTGGTGTGCTCCACGACCGACGAGAAGTGGTACGTTCACCTCGCCACGCACCCGCAGGTCAACCTGTACAGCGTTGCACGCAAGCGCTACCTGCACGCGCACCCCGGGCGCAGCGAGCTCGCGGCGGACCGCGATGCACCCTGGGGCGTGGGCTCCGTGCTCACCTTGGTGTACCGTGAGCGCCGCTACCACCTGCAGACCGCCGGCGGCCGCTTCCTCTCCAGCACCGGCGCGCTGGTTCCGGAGACGCAGAACGACACCGGGTTCACGCTGGAGTTCCGCGCGGGTACTGTGGCGTTCCGGGACGCTACCGGGAGATACCTGGCACCCTCTGGCCCGAGCGGTGCAGTCAAGGCGGGTAAAAACGTCCGTGTGGGTAAAGACGAGGTGTTCGTGCTGGAGAGGAGCCGCGGGCAGGTGGTGCTGACCGCCAGCAACGACAGGAACGTGTCCATGCGCCAGGGTGCGGCTATTAATTCACCGCCATAATAAAACCCATTTTCATCAAACATCATCATCATCATATCTCTCTCTCTCTCTCTGATCATAATTTTATAACTCAGAATGATCATAACCTCCATATCACTTCACTGTAATTCATCACAAACCATCATTTATTTATTTATTTATTTATTTATTTATTTATTTATTTATTTATCATAATTTCCGCCAGTCTCATTGTTTCTCCATGAAACCCACAAAAAAAAAAAAAAAAAAAAAAAAAAAAAAAATATATATATATATAAAGTTAAAAGATGAAAAAGAAATGAAGTGGAATTTTAAGCAATAAGAAACATCTAAAAAATCTGGATCTTTAAAGCCCTTTCTGTTCATTTGCGTGTAAAAGAACCATTTTTCTTTTTTAAATGATCTTTCAGTGGATAAAGAACTGAATCCATATTTTACTCTTTAATAATTCTATATCATTTAGAAACATCTTTCTAACAGAGATAAAAAAAGAATAAATTAAAGAAGCCTGCACTGAAAGGATGCTGCAGACATCTAAAGAATTTTGTTTTGGTTTGATATTTGCGTTAATATTTTATTTTTATCATTTTTAATTTCATTTTTATGTATAATTCCATATCTGACGTATCTGTCTGTTTTTTATTATGTAAAAATCAGTCGTAGGTGGGACATGAATTTCTGTGGTCATCATTTTGAGCAGTAAATTTTAACAAAAATACAAAAAAATACTTTTGGAGATATTCTCATTAACTTTTTTTCAGAACGTTACGTGTAGAAATGTTTCAATATTTTTCATGACTCACTTTCTATTAACTTTCTGCTCATTCAAATAAATGCTCTCTAGAATGTATATATGTGTATGCCCCGCCTCCTGGGTGTGTCTTTGTGAGAGGGTGGAGTCTCACTGACTTCAGGTGTTACTCTAAACATTTTCATATCTCATGGTTTGCGATGATTTCAGGCGTGGATCTGTCAGCCAATCAGGACGAAGAGTCGGATCAGGAAGTCTTCCAGATGGAGGTGGACCAGGAGACGAAGCGCTGTGCTTTCAGGGCCTGTAACGGGAAATACTGGAGCCTGACTCTGAGCGGAGCGATTCAGTGCACCGCTTCGGAAAAGTGAGTCCTTTTGTATCTGTACAAGATGCTCCAGGTGACAGTGAGACTGTTTCTGTGTGACTGGTGGAAGGAGTCTCAGGTATCAGTGCTTTGGACTTAAAGAGCTATCTATCTATCTATCTATCTATCTATCTATCTATCTATCTATCTATCTATCTATCTATCTATCTATCTATCGGTCTATCTATCTGTGTGTCTGTCTATCTATCTGTGTGTCTGTCTATCTGTCTGTCTATCTATCTATCTATCTATCTATCTATCTATCTATCTATCTGTCTGTCTGTCTGTCTGTCTGTCTATCTATCTATCTATCTATCTATCTATCTATCTATCTATCTATCTATCTATCTATCTATCTATCTATCTGTGTGTTGTCTATCTATCTATCTATCTATCTATCTATCTATCTATCTATCTATCTATCTATCTATCTATCTATCTGTGTGTCTGTCTATCTGTCTGTCTATCTGTCTGTCCGTCCATCCGTCTATCTATCTATCTATCTATCTATCTATCTATCTATCTATCTATCTATCTATCTGTCTGTCTGTCTGTCTGTCTGTCTGTCTGTCTGTCTATCTATCTATCTATCTATCTATCTATCTATCTATCTATCTATCTATCTGTGTGTCTGTCTATCTATCTATCTATCTATCTATCTATCTATCTATCTATCTATCTATCTATCTATCTATCTATCTATCTATCTATCTATCTGTGTGTCTGTCTGTCTGTCTGTCTGTCTATCTATCTATCTATCTATCTATCTATCTATCTATCTATCTATCTATCTATCTATCTATCTATCTATCTGTGTGTCTGTCTATCTGTCTGTCTATCTATCTATCTATCTATCTATCTATCTATCTATCTATCTATCTATCTATCTATCTATCTGTGTGTCTGTCTATCTATCTGTCTGTCCATCCGTCCATCTATCTATCTATCTATCTATCTATCTATCTATCTATCTATCTATCTATCTATCTATCTATCTGTCTGTCTGTCTGTCTATCTGTCTGTCTGTCTGTCTATCCATCCATCCATCCATTATCCATTTATTATTATATATAACTGCACACACCCAACTGTTTTATTCCTTATGTCGATGTTATGCTAATCAGTGCGCTTCTTTATTATCATCACAGATCCGCCAGCTGCTTCTTTGAGTTGGAGTGGAACGGAGCGAAGGTCACACTCAAGGCCAGTAACGGCAAGTACATAGCAGCCAAGAAGAACGGTCAGCTGGCTGCCTCCGTGGACTCCGCAGGTGTGTGTGTGTGTGTAAATGTACACAGCAGGTTTTGCTGAACAAATTGAAAATATCAAATAAAAACATTCACACGATTCTTAGCATCAGTTAGCTACCATACAGTTAACCAGTTTACCAGCTAGCAGCACTTGAGATCTAGCTGAGTAGTTAATCTGACTTTAGAAGGCATTTAGCTACTTAAAAACCTAACACTGAATGTTCTTCCCAGTCCAGCTCTGGAGGTGTAACTGGTGACCTCCATGTTGTGATTGGTGTTGTTTGTGCTAACAGGTGAACAGGAGGAGTTTGTGTTGAAGCTCATTAACAGGCCGCTGATCGTCGTGCGCGGAGAAGATGGCTTCATCGGCTGCCGTAAGCAAGGCACCGGAACACTGGACTCCAACCGCTCTTCCTACGACATCTTCCAGTTGGAGTACACTAACAATGCCTACTGCCTCCGAGGTAAGGCTCTGCCTTTTGTTTACGTTTGCCTCCATTTCCGTTTCTGCTGAGTTTCACTTTAAGAGAAACGTTAACACTGAGACTAGATGGAAAACTAGAGACCAGACAAGGAAATACTGCATAGAGCTGGCAAGACAACATGGTCTGAAACACAGAACAGGTGCACACACTCGAGAAACGAGCCAATGATAAGTTGGGGGTGGAACTAAAACAAAGTTCATGCTAGCAACATTCCTGATCAGAGCTTAGCATCTTTTCATTGTAATCATCCTATCATCTCCCTCTCTCTCTCTCTCTCTCTCTCTCTGTCCTTTAGACTCAGCAGGGAAGTACTGGATGGTGGAGGCTGATGGCGTCGTCGTGAGCAGCAGCGCCACGCCCATCTACTTCCTGTTTGAGTTCTGTGATTATAACAGAGTGGCCATTAAGACACAACAGGGTCTTTATCTGAAGGGAGACCATGCTGGGGTGCTGAAGGCTAATGCAAAGAGTATCGCTAATGCTACGCTGTGGGAGTACTAATACACACACCCACACACACACACACACACACACACACACACACTCCTGACTGACTCTATGTTCACACTAACAAATAACAGGTGACTATCCTACATAGTTTCTACATACGTGACGCATTCTGACTTTTACCTGTAGCTTGTTTACGGCTGAAGACAACGTCATTTCATCTCATTAAAATGTCTGTAGGGACGTTAGGAAGAAAAATACAGCATGAAAAGAATTAGCTATACATATACCTACTACCATTTCTTAGCAAAACACAGACCACGCCCACAAAGTAATAGTTGCTACGCGCAAACAAAACTACGAGCAGCACCGTGTCACCCGCTAGAGTGAACGTACGGCTACTGCTACAACTCAAGAACAAACGACAGAGACTGACGCTACATACTTAAGTATGATACGTGAACACAAAGCACAAGGCAAACAAAAAAGCACACTACACGCTAAAAAAAAGACGAACTGCACACTAAGCTAATTCTGTTGTGATAGCTAGCTACGCGTTGTTTAAAAGCTTACTAGCTGATCATCTTTTATAAATTTGTAAAACAGACCCAAATAGTCGCTCTCAGACTGTGACAGTATCTAGGGTATGGGTTAAGAGTTAAACCTGAAGTGGGCGTGGCCTAAAAGGACAAACCACGTAAGAACTTCAGCAGCTATAGTTGATTCTCATTCACGTACATCTCTAATAGATCCATCGTCTCGGAAATAAACTGGAAAAAGCGCTTTATCCAGCACCGGATCATCCGATCTGTCTCTCTTTGAACTGGTCAGGACTCGGTGTGACCATTCCACACACGGCTGTTCTGCATGTGCAGTGTCATGAAGCTAACTGTAAAGTAGGCGCTAGTACACACTCGCTGCTCCGAAATATACCTGCGCTTCTGAATACGTGTCATTTTAGTGGGATATATTTACAGGGTGATGTTTCTTGGGAGAGAAAACTTCATTCTCACATCTGAGGGGTTCAACAAGACTTGACGCCGCTGACAATCGCGACTAATCCCGTCTCCTATTAATTAGCAGAGTTAGATTCCAGAACATCTGTCATTCAGAGTTACAGAAACACAAGGGGTGTACGCTCCCGTGAAGACCGCTAGAAGACGCGGATGAGGTTCGTGTAAATCAGCAGCTTGTCCTTCACAGATGAGGACTGTGTCCTGAACCAGAAACATTTTTAGCGTGAAGGGAGGCTGGTGTAATGAGGTCGGGTTTTAAATAGCAGTGCTGCTACGTCCAGAGCTCTAGAAAAACACAACGCTTTCCTGACTACACACACACACACACACACACACACACACGCACAAATCACACCCTTCATTTGTTAAACAGATACCCGTGGAGTCTCTCTTTAACAGGAACAACGACAAAGTTTATCATCAACAAGGTTTAGTTTAACTTTTGGAACAGTTCACTCCATTACACACACCGCTGTTCTGATAGCGACACAGCGGGAATTAGCGCTCGCGTCATCTCTGGCTGAAGAGAGCGATGTGGCGGCGCTTTAGCGTGTTAGTCTGCAGCTTTCACCTTCTGTGAGATATATACACTCTACTCAAACCTTTATAGCTAACTCTGCATTTATAGCTAACTCTGCATTTATAGCTAACGCGCATTTTATCACTAATTAGCCGAGCCGAGCGCTTGCTGGAGTCTCAGTCGCTTCTACGCTGGACGACGGGGAAAAATCTAAACAGATCGCTGCTATTGAACATTATTGTAACTGCGCTAACTATTAGCAATTTCATAACGTTGTGACATCACAACACAACACCGCTAACTTCTGACAGGAATGAAAACAAAAAAACAAAACACAACTAAAACACAAACTAGCATCAGAACCAGTATTTCAGTCTAAATGTTTAAAGTCTTTCAGAAGTGAGAGGAGTTTTGTTTAATTTGCACTGCTGTGTCTTAAAAAGCTTTACTGTCCTGAGGGAAAGTGACCGGTGCCTTTCTCATGGAGGAAAGTAGAACAGAGGTGCTCCTGGGTTTCTGTCTTCATGTGCCATTTGTAAAGTCAAAGACTTAAATAAAGCTCGAGTCAAACTCAACACCAGCTCTCTGGGTGGTTTTTTTTTCTTTGGCTAGTGAAAGGTTCGTTTGTAAACGTTTAGAATCGCAGATAAAATCCTTAAAGCTAAAAAGAAAGAGTTAAAACCAGGCAGTTGCGCTAGCATGCAAAGTTTGTGTTAGCACTGCAGTTTGTTTGAATTAGAGATTAGCATGCTAACGTGACACAATGTTCTCTCTCTCTCTGTCTCTCTCCAACACACACACACACTCCTTCGCCTTGCTCAGATTTATGACTAGATAAAGTGTTGCCATGGAAACAGCAAGTGCAAAGTCACCAAAGTAGTGGGTGAGAAATAAGGTTTGCGTAACAAAATGAACACACATACACACACACACACACACACACACATCTCCATCTCTTCCTCCTCCTTGCTTGCTCTCACTCTCTTGAACAGGTCGCATTGATAATATAGGTCAGGATGTGACTTGAGAACTGCACAGTGCTACACACAAACACACACACACACACACACACATACAGGGGAGGCTTGGACCATTAATGTCTAGCAGATGTGCATGAGATTTACCATACATATGCTACACACACACACACACACACACACACTATTCTCTAGATTCTAATAATTCATTTCCATTCTAATAATTCATTTCCAAGTGGACATTTGCAGAGTCATCCTTACACACACACACACACACACACACACTGTGTATGCCGGTGTGTGAATGTAAGAGAGAGCGAGCGCGAGATCGAGTGAGAGGTCACGTGCTGCCATCTAGTGGCTACATCCACATTGCATTATAACTCCATCAAATGTTAGTGAAGAGTCGGCTCCTTTGAATCGGTAATTGAAAATTGAAGCAAAAATACATTATAAAATAAATAATTGCAAATAATTAAAATACAATGAAATGAAATGAAAGTAAATTAAATGAAAATACAAATCATTAAACACAATTAAATTACAATTAAAGTAATTAAATAAAATGGGGAAAGTCGAGCCTAATGATAATACCTGTTTCATTTTCTTTTTGTTGAAGAGGCTTACAGATCTTTGTACTTTTTTAAACATAATAAATAAAATAATTGAAATTATTTTATAAAAAGAAATTATTCAGAAAAAAAAATTACAAAAATAAAAACTATTTTGATTGAAGAAACTGACTGATGTAAAGCGATTGTGTAAAAATGTCACGTTGTTGCTCGTCATCAGACCAGACCATCAGATGAAGATGGGAATTCACAATGTGATTCACAATTTCTTTAGTCATACGTGATTACAGATTCATTCCTACTTTTCCTCGTTTTTGGCGTAATTCCGTCACTTCCAGCGTTTAATCCTGAGGAGCTGCACGTAGGCCAGCGTCATACACACCAGCATGATGCCCAGCAGAGCCACCTGATTCTGCCAGAAGCCCCAGGCGCTGTAGTCGATTCTCTGAGCCTGAAGATACAGCTCTCCTGGAAATCTTCAGCAGAGAAGAGAAACAGCAATTCATCATTTTAACCAGACTGCACCAGATCCAGCACACAGGCAGGTGAGAATCCCTGAAAATCTCAGCAGGTACCTGGTATTGTTAGTGTAAAACACCTGTCCTGTCATCTCATTGATGGTTATGGCCTGCAAACACAGAAGACATCATGTGTGTTTCTGCTGCATGTAATGTTACTTCCTGTGAGCTCTGACACTGGAGACTCCAGCTTCCAAAAACACTACACTATTCTACACTATATTGCCAAAAGTTCTGGGACATCTGCCTTTGCATCCACATGAATGTAATATGGAGTTGTTCCCCCTTTTGCACTTACAACAGCTTCAACTCTTCTGGGAAGGCTTTCCACAAGGTTTAGGAGTGTGTTTTTGGGAATTTTTGACCATTCCTCTAGAAGCGTGGTCATTTGTGAGGTCAGGCACTGATGTTGGATGAGAAGGTCTGTCTCACAGTCTCCACTCTAATTCATCCCAAAGGTGTTCTATGGGGTTGAGGTCAGGACTCTGTGCAGGACAGTCAAGTTCCTCCACACCAAACTCACTCATCCATGTCTTTATGGACCTTGCTTTGGTCACTGGTGTGCAGTCATGTTGGAACAGGAAGGGGTCATCCCCAAACTGTTCCCACAAAGAGCATGAAATTGTCCAAAATGTCTTGGTATGAAGCTGAAGCATTAAGAGTTCCTTTCACTGGAACTAAGGGGCCGAGTCCAACCCCTGAAAAACAACCCCTGAATTCAATGACCTGGAGGGGTGTCCCAATACTTTTGGCAGTATGGTGTATGTTGGTAAACATTATCAGATTTCAGAGATGAATCTCTTCTCCTTACGTTCAGTCCGTATCTGAAGATGCTGACCCACTTGAGCCAGGACAGCCAGTTCAGCATGGAGTTCAGGTTTACCAGGAATCCACCAAAGACCTGTGAAAGATCTCAGTCTTATAATTACTGCGGTATAAAAGTCAGAGCTGTGCGAATCAAAACACTGACCATCATAAAGACGAAGGGCAGCGCGATGAGAACGTTGGCCATGGCGAAGGAGCTCACACTGGCGCTAGCCAGGAAGGCCAGACTGACCGCTGCTAGACTCACCAGAGACATGGTCAGTGCGAAACACAGAAAGGCTACAAACGCTGGCTTCAGCCCTGAACACACACACACACACTTCTACATTACACAAACACAACATTATGGCGCATTTATTTATTTGTTTGTTGTTTATTAAGCAGATTTTTTCCTTTCAAATGTATTTTCCTCCTTCAAATGTGTAAATATTTCTTTAATAACATAAATATGGAGCTTATTGCAGACAGTGATGTTGGACTCACCCATCATGTAGTAGGAGATTGCAGAGAAAACAAAGATGGGAATCAAACGGTTTGGGATTAGATCTACAAACACTTTAGACAGGAAGTACACAGAGGTTCGGTAATAGCCACTGGAGTTCTCATGCCTGTGAATGACATACACACACACACACACACACACACATGGCACTTACTGGGAAGTATTTTGGAGAAACTGACCAGTAATCAGTCGTTAAAATGTCACACACTCACACGAACAGCGCTCTCTCGTTAATGAAGAGCTCCACCGCTGACAGGTTCGCAAACACCATGTTAATGATGAGGAAGAAGAATGCTCCGGTTCTAGAATGAACACACACACACAGTGTATTAATTATCTTCACATCACGCTATCTAGTATAGTTAATCTATCTACTGATTTATTCACCTACAGTCTGAAATGTTCCTCCGACAGAAGGATGGACAGAATCAGACAGAAGGATGGACAGAATCAGACAGAAGGATGGACAGATAGACAGATGGACAGACAGATGGACATGTACCTGTTCTGCAGCCCCTCAGGTAGCGTGTGAGGCATCTGAAAGTAAATGAGTCCCACCATCACTCCAAACAGGATGTTCAACGCCATCTGGGCATAGGAGGTCTGAGGATTCCTCAACAAGTTCAGAGCCGTCCTCCTGGACAGCATATTTAACTGTGTAACACACACACACACACACACAACTTCTAACTCTTTCTCTCCTCACAGTTCTTTCCATTTCACTTCTTGTAGTTTAGTGGCACATTTAGGGTCAGTTCACACTGCAGGCATAGAGAAGAGTCACACAACCAAGGGTTTAATCGAGTCCACACACACACACACACACCTGATGGAAGAACGGTGTCACATAAGATGGTGTTGACCGTTTGGATGTGGTTATGTAATCTGACTGGACGCTGATTTGCTTCAGCTCCTCTGTGAGTGCAGCACAATCCTGGGAATGTCTATAGAGCTCTGCTAGGGATTTATCTATCCCAATACACACACACACACACACACACCAGAAAACCGTCAATGGTATGACACCCTAATGGGGCAGACAGTGAAGGTTGATTTGAACAGGTCAGTCAGTTGGACTGTTACTCAGAGCTCCAGGTGAGTTACCTGAGGTCACTGAAGCAGAAACTTCACCGTTCGTCACGTCCAGGAAGAAATCTGCAGGATTGTTAAAGGCTTCACACTCATAACCTAATATCAAAATACACACACAGTGCTGGAGGTTACAGAGTGTGTTATGTGTGTTTATGTGTGTGTGTGTGTGTGTGTGTGTGTGTGTGTATGTGTGTGTGTGTGTGAGACAGTTACCCAGGTCATTAAAGTACTGAATAGCATGATTAGCAGGTCCGGCATAGACGCACTCTCCCTTGTAGAGGAGGGTCAGGTGGTCAAACAACCTGAAGATGGAGTAACGTGGCTGGTGGATGGAGAAAATGATGGTCCTGCTGCTGCGGGAGAGTCTGGATGAAGGAGAGAGGGATGGTGTGTTGTGTGTGTATCTGAGATGTTCAAGATGTTTCTCCATCAGCGATGTTCTGGTACCTGTGCAGCAGAGCTATGATGCTGTTGGCTGTGTTAGAGTCCAGTCCAGTGGTCGGTTCGTCCAGGAACAGGAGCGACGGAGACGTCATGAGCTCCATTCCTATACTGCAGCGCTTCCTCTCTCCACCGGACACGCCCCTCAGAAACTCCGTCCCGATCTAACAAGGAGAGAAAGAACAGAATTGCTACGTCACACTTTGTCACGCCACGGCACAATCTGTTGCGCTACATTACACTCTGTTACGCTACGTTACACTCTGTTACGCTATGTTACACTATGTTACACTACGTCACACTTTGTCACGCCACGTCACAATCTGTTATGCTACATTACACTCTGTTACACTACGTCACACTTTGTCACGCCACGTCACAATCTGTTATGCTACATTACACTCTGTTACGCTATGTTACACTGTTACACTACGTCACACTTTGTCACGCCACGTCACAATCTGTTATGCTACATTACACTCTGTTACGCTACGTCACACTCTGTTACACTACGTCACACTTTGTCACGCCACGTCACAATCTGTTATGCTACATTACATTCTGTTACACTCTGTTACGCTACGTCACACTCTGTTACACTACGTCACACTTTGTCACGCCACGTCACAATCTGTTATGCTACATTACACTCTGTTACACTACGTCACACTCTGTTACACTACTTCACACTTTGTAACGCCATGTCACAATCTGTTACGCTACATTACACTCTGTTACACTCTGTTACGCTACGTCACACTCTGTTACACTACGTCACACTTTGTCACGCCACGTCACAATCTGTTATGCTACATTACACTCTGTTACACTATGTTACACTACTTCACACTTTGTAACGCCATGTCACAATCTGTTACGCTACATTACACTCTGTTACACTCTGTTACGCTACGTCACACTCTGTTACACTACGTCACACTTTGTCACGCCATGTCACAATCTGTTATGCTACATTACACTCTGTTACACTACTTCACACTTTGTAACGCCATGTCACAATCTGTTACGCTACATTACACTCTGTTACACTCTGTTACGCTACAACACACTATGTTACACTACGTTACACTCTGTTACGCTACAACACACTATGTTACGCTACATTACACTCTGTTATGCTACATTACACTGTTATGCCATGTTACACTCTGTTACACTACGTCACACTTTGTCACGCCACGTCACAATCTGTTATGCTACATTACACTCTGTTGCGCTACGTTACACTCTGTAACGCTACGTTACACTCTGTTACGCTACATTACACTCTGTTACGCTACATTACACTCTGTTACGCTACGTTACATTCTGTTACGCTACGTTACACTATGTTACGCTACGTTACACTCTGTTACGCTACATAACACTCTGTTATGCTACGTTACACTCTATTACACTACATTAACTGTTATGCCATGTTACACTATGTTACGCTACGTTACACTCTGTTACGCTACGTTACACTCTGTTACACGTTACACTCTGTTACACTATGTCACACTTTGTAACGCCATGTCACAATCTGTTACGCTACATTACACTCTGTTACACTACGTTACACTCTGTTACACTACATTACACTGTTATGCCATGTTACACTCTGTTACGCTACGTTACACTTTGTCACGCTATGTCACAATCTGTTACGCTATATTACACTCTGTTACGCTATGTTACACTCTGTTACGCTACATTACACTCTGTTACGCTACGTTACACTCTGTTACGCTACGTTACACTCTGTTATGCTACATTACACTCTGTTATGCTACGTTACACTCTGTTACGCTACAACACACTATGTTACGCTACGTTACACTCTGTTACGCTACATTACACTCTGTTAGGCTACATTACACTGTTATGCCATGTTACACTCTGTTACACTACGTCACACTTTGTCACGCCATGTCACAATCTGTTATGCTACATTACACTCTGTTACGCTATGTTACACTCTGTAATGCTACGTTACACTCTGTTACGCTACGTTACACTCTGTTACACGTTACACTCTGTTATGCTATATTACACTGTGTTATGCCATGTTACACTCTGTTACACTACGTTACACTCTGTTACTCTACTTTATACTCTGTTACACTACGTTACACTCTGTTAAGCTACTTTACACTCTGTTACTCTACTTTACACTGTGTTATGTCATGTTACACTCTGTTACGCTACGTTACACTCTGTAATGCTACGTTACACTCTGTTACTCTACTTTACACTGTGTTATGTCATGTTACACTCTGTTACGCTACGTTACACTCTGTTACACTACGTTACACTCTGTTACACTACGTTACACTCTGTTACACGTTACACTGTTACACTACGTTACACTCTGTTACGCTACAACACACTATGTTATGCTACATTACACTCTGTTATGCTACATTACACTGTTATGCCATGTTACACTCTGTTACACTATGTCACACTTTGTCACGCCACGTTACAATCTGTTATGCTACATTACACTCTGTTGCGCTACGTTACACTCTGTAACGCTACGTTACACTCTGTTACGCTACATTACACTCTGTTACGCTACATTACACTATGTTACACTATGTTACACTCTGTTACGCTACGTTACACTCTGTTACGCTACATAACACTCTGTTATGCTACGTTACACTCTATTACACTACATTAACTGTTATGTCATGTTACACTCTGTTACGCTACGTTACACTCTGTTATGCTACGTTACACTCTGTTACACGTTACACTCTGTTACACTATGTCACACTCTGTTACGCTACGTTACACTCTGTTATGCTACGTTACACTCTATTACACTACATTAACTGTTATGTCATGTTACACTCTGTTACGCTACGTTACACTCTGTTATGCTACGTTACACTCTGTTACACATTACACTCTGTTACACTATGTCACACTTTGTAACGCCATGTCACAATCTGTTACGCTACATTACACTCTGTTACACTACGTTACACTCTGTTACACTACATTACACTGTTATGCCATGTTACACTCTGTTACGCTACGTTACACTTTGTCACGCTTTGTCACAATCTGTTACGCTATATTACACTGTTACGCTATGTTACACTCTGTTACGCTACGTTACACTCTGTTACGCTACGTTACACTCTGTTATGCTACATTACACTCTGTTACGCTACGTTACACTCTGTTACGCTACGTTACACTCTGTAACGCTACGTTACACTCTGTAACGCTACGTTACACTCTGTTACACGTTACACTCCGTTACACTACGTTACACTCTGTTATGCTATATTACACTGTTATGCCATGTTACACTCTGTTACACTACGTTACACTCTGTTACACGTTATACTCTGTTACACTACGTTACACTCTGTTACACGTTATACTCTGTTACACTACGTTACACTCTGTTATGCTATATTACACTGTTATGCCATGTTACACTCTGTTACGCTATGTTACACTCTGTTATGCTACGTTACACTCTGTTACTCTACTTTACACTCTGTTACACTACGTTACACTCTGTTATGCTATATTACACTATGTTATGGCATGTTACACTCTGTTACACTACGTTACAGTCTGTTACGCTACGTTACACTCTGTTACTCTACTTTATACTCTGTTACACTCTGTTATGCTACGTTACACTCTGTTAAGCTACTTTACACTCTGTCATGCTATGTTATGCTACGTTACACTACATTACACTCTGTTACACTACGTTACGCTACGTTACACTATGTTATGCTAAGTTACTGTACATTATACTCTGTTACACTGTTATGCTAAGTTATGCTACGTTACATTCTGTTACATTGTTATGCTAAGTAACACTACATTACACTCTGTTACTCTATGTTACGTTATGTTACACTCTGTTACACTAGGTTATGCTAAGTTATGCTACATTATACTCTGTTACACTATGTTATGCTACGTTACACTCTGTTATCCTAAGTTACACTACATTACACTCTGTTACACTATGTTATGCTATGTTACACTGTTATGCTAAGTGACGTTACATTACACTGTTACACTACGTTACGCTATGTTACACTCTGTTACACTACGTTACGCTATGTTACACTCTGTTACACTACGTTACGCTACATTACACTCTGTTGCACTATGTTATGCTACATTACGCTACATTACACTCTGTTACATTATGTTACACTACATTACACTCTGTTGCACTATGTTATGCTACATTACGCTACATTACACTCTGTTACATTATGTTACACTACATTACACTCTGTTGCACTATGTTATGCTACATTACACTCTGTTACATTATGTTACACTACATTACACTCTGTTACACTATGTTATGCTACATTACGCTACATTACACTCTGTTACATTATGTTACACTACATTACACTCTGTTACATTATGTTACACTACATTACACTCTGTTGCACTATGTTATGCTACATTACGCTACATTACACTCTGTTACATTATGTTACACTACATTACACTCTGTTGCACTATGTTATGCTACATTACGCTACATTACACTCTGTTACATTATGTTACACTACATTACACTCTGTTGCACTATGTTATGCTACATTACACTCTGTTACATTATGTTACACTACATTACACTCTGTTGCACTATGTTATGCTACATTACGCTACATTACACTCTGTTACATTATGTTACACTACATTACACTCTGTTGCACTATGTTATGCTACATTACACTCTGTTACATTATGTTACACTACATTACACTCTGTTACACTATGTTATGCTACATTACGCTACATTACACTCTGTTACATTATGTTACACTACATTACACTCTGTTACATTATGTTACACTACATTACACTCTGTTGCACTATGTTATGCTACATTACGCTACATTACACTCTGTTACATTATGTTACACTACATTACACTCTGTTGCACTATGTTATGCTACATTACGCTACATTACACTCTGTTACATTATGTTACACTACATTACACTCTGTTGCACTATGTTATGCTACATTACACTCTGTTACATTATGTTACACTACATTACACTCTGTTACATTATGTTACACTACATTACACTCTGTTGCACTATGTTATGCTACATTACGCTACATTACACTCTGTTACATTATGTTACACTACATTACACTCTGTTGCACTATGTTATGCTACATTACGCTACATTACACTCTGTTACATTATGTTACACTACATTACACTCTGTTGCACTATGTTATGCTACATTACGCTACATTACACTCTGTTACATTATGTTACACTACATTACACTCTGTTACATTATGTTACACTACATTACACTCTGTTACATTATGTTACACTACATTACACTCTGTTACACTATGTTATGCTATGTTACACTGTTATGCTAAGTGACGTTACATTACACTGTTACACTCTGTTACGCTATGTTACACTCTGTTGCACTGTTATGCTACATTACGCTACATTACACTCTGTTACATTATGTTATGCTACATTACACTCTGTTACACTACGTTACACTACATTACACTCTGTTGCACTATGTTATGCTACATTACGCTACATTACACTCTGTTACATTATGTTATGCTACATTACACTCTGTTACACTACGTTACACTACATTACACTCTGTTGCACTATGTTATGCTACATTACGCTACATTACACTCTGTTACATTATGTTACACTACATTACACTCTGTTACACTACGTTACACTACATTACACTCTGTTACATTATGTTACACTACATTACACTCTGTTACATTATGTTACACTACATTACACTCTGTTACACTACGTTACACTACATTACACTCTGTTACATTATGTTACACTACATTACACTCTGTTGCACTATGTTATGCTACATTACACTCTGTTACGCTATGTTACGCTATGCTCCAGAAGTCAGCGTGTGTATGTTACCTTGGTGTCTGCGCAGTCCTCCAGGCCCAGCTCACTGATAACACTCGCCACTTTCTTTTCTATCTCAGCGCTGGAGTATTGATGACGTGGCAGACGCAACTGTCCCGAGAACATGAGGTTCTCTCGGACGGACAGGGTTCCCATCAGGATATCGTCCTGGTACGCAAGGAGACACCGACAGTGTGTTTAAGCTAGGTTTCTCATCCCTACATTAACCAGAATCCTCTTCTGTTAGGTGGTGCAGAGTCTCGCTCACCTGAACAACGTAAGCTGAGATGAGACGCAGGTCAGAAGTGACCACTTTGTTATCCACCAAGACCTGACCTGACCGTAAACCACGAGGATCCTTCCTGCCGGAGATCACGTCCAAAAGCCTACACACACACACACACACACACACATGGTCTGTTTTTGGGCTTTCTTTGTTCTTCCAAATTCTTAAATGTGTGATGTTTGATGCTCACGGTTTATTTAATGAGCTTTATTTTTCACTCCAGTGTCTTCTTCATAGAGTTTTGGGTTCTTCTAAGACCAGGTGTATTGATACTGAGATCACGTGACCCCCCACATGATACTGGTATATAATCTTCATCATGCATTATAGTGATGTAACACTGGAGTAAAAAAAAGCATTAAACTTACGAGGTTTTGCCACTTCCTGTCGCCCCCATGATGGCGTTCAGTCCCGTCCTCATGATGCCACTGAAATAAATGGACAGTGAAGCAATAATGTGAGTGAGAGAGTCAGACGCTGCAGGTTACGCAGGAACAAGCCTCCATCATTCTGCTGATAGGAACAGAGGCAGTGCACTGATTGACCAGCAGATTGTGAGTTCAAGTTCCTCATGCTGTTCTCAGCTCTAATTCCTGTGATGAGTTTTGCTTTATGATGTTAATACAGTGCAAGTGAGCAAAAGTTTATGCCCCCACTAAACACATCTGAAATATGAAGCACCATTTAATAGCAGAGAACGAGCGGGTAATGAGTGAGTGTTTACACCTGTGTGTGTGTGTGTGTGTGTGTGTAGATAGATCGGGAAATACTTGTGTGTGTGTGTGTGTGTTTCCACTTTCTGTATACTGCTAGATATTTTGTCTTTCTTTCTCATTTTTGTGTGACAACAAGAAGAGAAGAGCAGAGAAGACAACAAAAGTCTCTCCTGAGACTCCGCCTCCTCAGCCCTCTCCAACACACCACCACACTTTTCACACAGACCCTCAAACATTATACTGAATCATCTTAGCTCATTTGAGGATCTTTTTAATGCTAATACCTGGTTTTAATCTGGGTTTACTAGTTTAATCTGGAAAAGGGTGTGGTCTAGACTGGAATTTCACCTCCTTTCTATCGCTTGGTTTATTGTCACTCTCAGCTTGTGGAATTTTTTGCAATTTCTTTCTATGAAATGAATTAAAAAAGGGAACTATCCTTCAGCATACCAAGAGAGAACATTTCTTTAGAATTAGAATTTTTAGCTTTATGAAGTGTCAGCACTGTAAATAAATTATATTTTGGGGGGATTTTCAGGCCAGTTTATACAGAGATATGTGTTTTGATTGAGCTGCTAGAGTAAAGCACTTATAGATAGATAAAAAATCTGATCCTGTAAGCATCATCCTGGAGCTGTAAGAACTTACCTGACATCTTTCAGGATCTCTCTCTCGGGTGCTCTCTTGCGGCACGGCCCCCGGGTCTCTCTCACAACATAAGAGATGTTCTGGAAGGTCAAAGTCGGCCCTGGGATGTTCACGCTGTCTTTCTCGCCCGCACGCCTTCCCAGAGGTGACAGATCCATCACGTGGAGAAAAAAGAAACGGAAAAAAAAACAGAGGACGTAGAGAGAGAAGAAAGTCAGACAGATTTCCAGTCAGTTGGATCTAAGCAATCAAATCAGATGTCAACAAAAGCCCTTGACTGCTGCGTGAACCGGTCAAAGTCCTTTTACAGTTATGTGTGTGTACATTACCTACTGTTACATGTGGATGTGTGATATAAAGGAAATCATGCAGGGGGAGATAAAGCCTGAACTTTGTTATATGACTTAAAGTTATGTTTAGACATCAGAGGTCAGCGTCGGGTTGGACGTCTGGGCCGTGTGATGAAGCCGGGTTTCTAACAGCAGTGTCCTCTTACAGCACAGCACACGCTGATGATTGGTGGTTGGCTTTCTCAGCTCACTGTTGGTCAGAAGGCATTGATCCATTCTTCTATAACAGCAGCTATGCTACTAGTTCTGGCTATTATCATTATTATCGTTTCTATATTATCTCTGAGACATGATGCTCCATGTAAACATCAACAGCAGTGTGACAATATACACAAGAAATGACTAACTGTGTTTGATAAGTTTTTGAATAATCTGAGAAACTCAGACTGAGACACTGATTGGTCAGCTTGGTAGCATTTATTTTATTTTTTCAATGACAGCATTTAGTGTTTATTATTTATTACTTGCCTCACAAACAATGCCTTTACAGATAAAATATGTTTTCTAAAGATATCGGTATCGCGAATCGTCTTGGTGTTATCTAATAATACTGGATGGATAATGATAAAAATCAGCCGTATCGTCCAACACTAGTGGGTGTGGCTTGAGGAGCTGCAAATGTTACTTGTTTTTATCAGCGCTCTGATAAGCCCCGCCCATATCCGACTCTTAGCGAATGAGACTGGACGCTGAGGCTTAGGTGGGCGGGATTCTGAGGCCACTTGTTTTCATGGATGTTTCTGCTAGACCACGCCTGCATCTGTATTTTGGCGAATTGGAGTCGATGAACGTGCTAAAGGCGGGACTTGCTTGTGTTGACGACGCCACGCCCATGTTGGAGTTTTAGCGAATCCGAGTCGGATGAGACATAATAAGGGCGGGGCTTAAAGTGTAACTTGTTTTCATGAGCGCTCGTCTCGCCTGCGCGTCGCCGTTTTGTTTTGTCAACCGGTGGATTTCATGCGCCATGCAGCCGCGGGTCTGACGGAGGGGAAAAGAGCTAACAGCTGTGGAGAAGGCCGCGGCGGGATTCAGGAATTCAGTTCGGATTGAAATATTAAATCATTAGCTGACATATAAACAACAAAAGTCGGTGAAAAAAAACATTATGGAGGAGAAGAAGGAGGAGGGCGAAGCGGAGATCCAGGAGCACGGACCCGAGCACTGGTTCTCCAAATGGGAGCGGCAGTGCCTGGCTGAGGCCGAGCAGGACGAACCGAGCGAGGAGGAACCGGAGCAGAGCCGGCAGAAGCTGTGGCATCTCTTCCAAAACTCTGCCACGGCGGTCGCGCAGCTTTATAAAGGTCCGCGTGCAAATAAGTACAAGAATGAGCTCGAGCCGATCTGTGCATGCTAAGCTAACCGAGATACCAGTTAGCTTGCTAGCTAAACAAAGGGCATAAGGCTAGGGTAGCTTGCCGGGGTAACTTCCTAAAACACACCGACGGAAAGCTGCTTTTTCGACCCCTAACGATCCAGACATGGTGATCCGACAAGTCCATGCACCTTTATTCCCCAATATATCCACACTAAAGGTCGCCTGCTGGTCAATAAAGCCCTACCCTGTAACGTTATCTTATGCTAGCCAGCTAGCTAGCTTTTATGCTAATACCGTCACTAATTAGGCGGCTCGATTATCTGCGCTCTCTAACTTGTACGTTTGTTTACTTCTAACTCACGGAATCCGTTTTGTGTAAAATCTCCCTTTCGATAGTCACATAAAGAAGCCACGGACGATTTAAAGGTTTTTTTGTTTGTTTTTTCACGCCTTTCATTTGGTGAAACAAAATGGCGAAGTCCTGGGAGGAGTTCCTCTGGGTGAAAATAACTTGAGACAATTTATAGCTGAAAGCATCTCTGTTTTCACCTCGCCGTCCCCTCGGTCCGACCTGCAGCACACACACGCTGTGGACCTCGGGTTAGATCTTTTCATCCAGAAATCCACATCATGCCTAAGAAGCGCTGGATTAAAGAATGCTAAGACACAAAATGGCGAAGGAAGGTTTATAGCCAGCCAGCTGAGTTATTACCATTTGTGCTGGAGTTATTGTTGGTCAGTCCGGCTTTTAACTGCTGCTCACTATGTGTTCTTGCTTCGCTTTTAGGGTAAATTTGCTGCTTTATAAGATGATTATTGACTCCATAACTAAATGTTTGTTCGCCCAAGTGAACTTGTTTTGGCTCGCAGTCTTGCTTACACGGTGCGAAATCTGATCAAAACTAAACCCACTACTCCCAACAAAATGGCGTCGTCCTCCTAGATATCAGATTCAATATTTAAAGTTTTATTATTGTCGCCTGCTAAACGTGCACATGTCACTCGTAACGCGTTTATTGTGAAGGGTTGTGAACTTTTGCTTGGTTTTCAGAGCATTTCCATCGAGCCTTTGTGTGTGTAAGGACATGTAGCCTGGCCGTGTCCCTAACAGCCCTCTGCTCCTTACATGACTGCCCTACAAAGTAATGACGCACGCGCCCTATCTAGTGCACTAGCTCTTCAGTTGGGGGGTGTTTGTGATTGAGCCTGCGACTGTATCATTAACCTTAACAGGCAGGGGAAATGATGACATGATGGTGTTTCTGGGAAATTAAAAAAGCACTTCCTGTCTTTTTTCTTACAGATCGAGTGTGTCAGCAACAGGGGCTTTCTCTGTGGGTCCCTTTCCAAAACGCTGCTACTGCCGTCACCAACCTGTATAGAGGTATGTTGGGTGGAGGGAACGTGTCGGGTGTGTTTACGGGGTAAAAGACAAAACTGTGTTGTATACAAGTGTTTAAAGCTGTGTATGGATTACAAACTGCACCTCACAGAAGATTTCTGGTCATGACCTGACCTCGGTGGTGCTGGGACTCGTAATGCACCCAGAGATGAATGATAAAGTTCTGACAGAGTGTGAATATACTTTGTTAAAAACGTTGGAGCGTTACTCTGCCGTGAGCAGAACCAGACTCGACTGTAGCGATGCCAGGTGAGCCAATCAGCAAGGGAATCTGAAATGATTGACAGATGTGTAAGTGTTTTGAATGGTCAGAACATTACCTGGCTCTTTGGAAGCTCTGCCCCTCTCTGTCCATCTCACATACCAGGTGCTGTATTTGGAAAAGTTTAGTTGTACACGTCAACTTGGGGAAAATCTTTATAATCAAAAATATAGGAACCCTGGGACCGGCAGCAGCACCGAACACTGCAGCACACGGTGCACGGCTCTGCGCTGTAGACAAATCTGAAAGTTAAAATAAAAGGAGGTGAAACGAGTCCAACTTGTGACTAGAAGCAGCACTGATGTCTTGTCTTCTGTCCCTCTACACGGAGAATGTTTCGAGTTTGTAAAGGTGAGCTATAATCCATCACGTCTGTAGTTAACGTGGGTTTGCACGCAATCTTTCCACAGAAAATGGTCTAACAGTGAAATTTTTTAGCAGACGGACGAGCTGCAGCTCAGCCAGCCGGAGCATGATGGTTACTGTAAGAACCATAAACAGAACTGTAGTGTAAAGGTTTTACACGTGACTCTCTGAGCCGCGACGGGGAAGCAGAAACGAAACACTCCTCACTACCTGACATTAACGAACAGTAGTGTTTTTAACCGAAGATGATTTCTACACACACTGATATCACGATGTTCCATCTCTTTTGTTGCTAGAGCGTCATCGTGATCGTCCGGTCCGACAGCTAGAGAACTCAAGCTCTTGTAACGTGGAGCTCGTTTCGTCCAGCAGAACCAGGGTACATGTAAACGCTGTGCCACGTCTCACATGCGCTATGACGTCGGCTTGTCACGTATTTGCATAACAGTAGTTGAGCTCATGCAAATGTGCACAGTGATGCTCCTGAACTTTATTTTAACTTCAACATCAGAACACGTCGGATATGTGGGCAGTGTGCAGATCGTGAACTATTCGAAAGTGTTGAGCTTCACACGGCGCTGCTGTCCTACAGACAGAGATCAAAAGAAAACCTGTGTGTGTGCGTTTAGGTGTATATATATATATATATAGGGTGTTGGTGATTCAGTGTGGAAACACACACATGTACCCTGGCTGTTATTTTTGTTAATATACGTGTGTGGACACATTATGTCACACAGTCATTATCTCTGTGAGAAAAAAAGAGTAGAGCTGATAGTCAGTCCGATCTGAGGTTGAATTTTCCCGCTGTTTGAATTTTAACTGACCGCAGGGTCGGAGCGTACCGCCGCCGGACAGCAGGTTGAACCACGGAGCCGACGTTCTAATGCTGTGTTAAATGTTGATGAATTTTCCAGAATTTGGGTTTATATTTATTATAAACTTGCTCACTTTTCAGTTAACGTTTCTTTAATGAAATAAATTTTTTGTGTTGTTTTTAACGCCGGACGCGGTCACACAACATCCCGTCACTCACAGCAAGGGATTTAAACCCCGTCTTCTCTGTAAGGAGATGTTCCTGTAATGAAGGAGTCTCCAGCGGCAGAGTGAGCCCTTTTCTCAGTGATGTGAAGCTGAAGTGTTCATATCCGCTGTAACGCCCGTAACTCTGGTGGGTGTTTCCCCGAGACGCTCTGTGTTTCAGGAGCAGATAGTAGACGTGCTGCAGGACCCAATCCTCACATCATATTACACACTGCAGAGACGTCTGTCTGACCAGCTGTAGCTGATTAATGACCCTGGGGTGAGGGGTTCTGATGTGTGGGTGTGTCTCGATTGTTTGTGGGTGTGTCTTGACTGTGTCTGTCTGATTGTCTGAGTGTGTGTAATTGTAGGGGACTTGTACTGGTAGATCAGACAGAGTGAGAGAACACTGATGTGCTTGATGACTTTGTTGAAATCTGAGATTAAGCTCTGTGGAGAAATATATTTTCTTCGTAGGACAAATTGAGGAGTTTTCTGAATTGAGGAGTGTTTGATTATAAATGACTGGATCACGTCTGTTATCTTTAGTGTCATCACTCCAGACCAGTGGCTGTGAAACCTGGCTGTTTGGGTCTAGCTAGTGCGCTAACCTCAGGGCTAAACAGCTTAGCATTCAGAGTCCAGTGTTCTGTTCATTCTCATCTGGCACTGCATGCAGTGGACGATCTGATCGTGTTGGGTTTAACTGTGGTACCGAATCAGAGTGTCAGGACGGACACAGGCCCAGTTTAACTGGAGATGAGAGAACGTCAGAAAATCGTGAATGAGAGGTTTGTCTGAGACACACACTCGTCAGCATGCACTGAAGCTTTCACACTGTTAGCTTGTGAGGAGTTGTTCACTGTGGATAAACGCTGTGGTGTTTTTTCTTAAAGCAAACATGTATGTTTTTAACATGTCTCTCGGGTCTAAACCTGTCCTGCTTTTGGGTCACAGGAATCTCAGAAAGTGTTGATTCATTGATTCCAGGCAAAAACTGAGTCAGTTGAGGAGTTGATTCATTGATTCCAGGCAAAAACTGAGTCAGTTGAGGAGTTGATTCACTGATTCCAGGCAAAAACTGAGTCAGTTGAGGAGTTGATTCTGCCCATTAAAACACACACACAGCGAATAACTATAGCTGCTGTTATGCTTTATGAGAGGTTACAGCATATAAGGAGTTTAGTCTGTACTGAAAAGGAAGAAAAACGACTCCAGATGAACTTGTACTTAATGTTCTAAAGACAGCTGTTGAAATCGTACTTGTGCAAACCCAGTGCTGCAACACAAAGTAAAGCCTGTGACAGCCTTGATCTACCTCATAGTTCATTCATAACCAGAGCGTCTCTTTAAGGAGGAATGCTGAATGTTTTAGTAAAATATGTCTGTATTTGATGTGTGGTAATGAAACAGCAGTAGGAGACGTTAACTGTTTCAGCTTGAGTATCCTGAGAGCTGCGTATTGAGCAGGAATAAAAATAAAGAAAACCACACACCACCGTGGCTGAATGTTGTACAACACAATAAACGGCACTCGGATACATTTCCGTGGACTGCCAGTGAGGTGGAACCTCTGCTTCAGATCCCAGACAGAGCGCTGGATTCAGGAGCGGTGTGGTGCCGATGGCATTCTGTTCTCCAACACAGGAAATTACACGTCATTTCAAAAAGACGTCAATAAAAACAAGAAATTACAGAACACAGAGTAAAGACACGCCGCAGACACCCGCAGGTTCACACTGTGGTGCTGCAACTTCCATTTTTACACACGCACACACACACACACTCTCTCTCACACACACGCACGCACACATATCTTGGAGGATGATTTCCATCTTGTTCTTTTTCCATCTTGGAGGATGTTTTTTTAAAAAGCACATATTTACAAAAAAAATCTATTCATATATACGTGTGGGTGACCTGCATTTCAATTCCTCTGTAAATAGTTCACCAGTTTGTTTGTTTTTATTTATTTATTTTTTAATTCCTTTTGTTTTTTTTGCTCTGTTCTGCACAGAGAGTGTTGAAGTGCACCAGCGCAGCTATGAGTTAGGCATTCAGATCGGCCACCAGCGCCGCAACAAAGACGTGCTCGCCTGGGTGAAGAAGAGGAGGCGGACCATCCGGCGCGAGGACCTCATTAGCTTCCTGTGCGGCAAAGCCCCACCCCCACGGAGCTCCCGGGCTCCACCTAGAATCGCCATGGCGCCGTCCTCGGAGACGAGCTCATCTGTGGAGACGGACCTGCAGCCATTTAGGGAGGCCATCGCGTTGCACGGTAGGTTTTAGCTAGACTTGAACACGGTAAACATGTGTTTACACCTGGAGACTCTGAGCTAATGGTGTGTGTGTGTGTGTGTTCCAGGCCTGAGCGGCGCCATGGCGAGTATAAGCATGCGGTCCGGCGCACCGGGATCGCCCACACACCTGAGCGCCGGCTCCACCCCCGGGCGCCGTAGGAACGGTCTCCACGACGTCGACTTGAACACCTTCATCGCCGAGGAGATGGCACTCCACCTGGACAACGGCACCCGCAAGCGGAGCTCCGCCCAGTGCAGTGATGTCATCACAGACTCGCCCACCCACAAACGCAATAGGATGATCTGAGCTGCGTGAACACCGTCGACACGAAGAAAAGGAAACAAAAAGATTACGAGAAAATCAAACAAACTAAAAAAGCCACTTGTCAGTCATCCTCCCATCTCTACTCCGAACGGGAAAACCTTGTGGCGTCCCGCCGCTTTCCTCCACGTCGAACGAAAAGAAGCGAGTCGGGAGGCGGAGCTCAGTGCAAAGTGCCCTTCCATGCGATTACGTCTACATACACTCACACACCTTTAATTCACTTTCTGTTTGTGTTGAATGTCCGAGCGTGTACGATGAAACTTGTACTGAAACTGTGTGTGTGTGTGAGTGGTGTGAATGTGAAGGTGTGTGTGTGTATAAACGGTGTGTGTAAGTGGTGTGAATGATATGAGTGTGAAGGTGTGTTTTTGGTCTGGTGTGTGTAAGTGTGTGTGATGCCTCCTCCAAACAGCGCCTGTCACTGCCCCAGCTCAGCTACCACACTGCGGCTTAAAGACAAGTGTTTTTTTTTTTAAAAATTGTTATTATTATTATTTTAATTTTAAATATGTACAATGTTATTTGTATTTTTATTTTATTTCTTGCCTTCTTTTTGTTTTGCTGCTCCAGAAGCAGGCACAAGTGCTCCAAACGCAGTACTTACTCTGTTGAGCATGACCCCGAATCACTTTTTTATTTTATTTTATTGTTATTTTTCTTTGACTGTGAAGCTCTCCTCCTTCTCATGAGTTCATTCTGTAATCTTCCACTTCTCTTCCTCTTCCTCCTCTCACTTCTTCCTCTTCTTCCTCCTCTTCCTCAGCACATCTCCGGTGTAACATTATGAAATGTAAATAACAGTAGGTGCTGACATAGACTTGTGGTACATATTGTAAAAAAGAGCTGTGCAGAGACCATTGAATTGTTAATGTACAATAATGATTCTTGCATTAAAGAAATGAAGCTTTTAACTAAACCCTGATTCTGTGCTTTCACATCCAGCAGAAAGGATCGATTTATTCATCCTTCACGCAGGGTCCATGTTTCTTTCACACGAACATCTTCATATCCTCATGCTGGAAAAGAGTTTGAGCAGCTCTCCTGCTGCTGGAGAAACGTCTACATGTTAAAGCGATGCTCCGATCTGAAGCAGACAGTCGTCCTGGCTGTAGCTCTGTAAATCACGTTTATATTAATGCGCTCCTTCTAATATGCTGCGGTTTCTATAGCGACGGCTCCATCACAGCGACTCCTGCAGCGGATGGGCTGCATAATCTTAAAAAAAACCCAAAACCTTTTATTCCCCAAAGAAAAATAGAACAACTGATGTGGTGATGTTCTCTGTAAGCAGATCTTTCTACCTTTTATGGAAGGAGTCTCCAGTGTCAGTACAATGTCAGTGTTTTCACAGTATCGAGCTTTTTGTTCACTCTAATAACTTCACAAGAAAAGAAGTGATCAAGTCTTTAATAGTTCTATAATATGAGCGATCTATTGTTTATAGCTACTATAATATGAGTGATTGAGTATTTGGTGCTTCTGAGTGATCTAATGTTTACAGCTAGTATAATGAGTGATCGAGTGTTTGTAGCTACTATAATATGAGCGATCAAGTGTTTATAGCTACTGTCTGAGTGAGTGTTTATAGCTACTATATGAGTGATTGAGTGTTTATAGCTACTATATGAGTGATTGAGTGTTTATAGCTACTATATGAGTGATCTAGTGTTTATAGGTATTATATGTGTTTATAGCTACTATAATGAGTGATCTAGTGTTTATAGGTATTATATAAGTGTTTATAGCTACTATAATATGAGTGATCTAGTGTTTATAGGTATTATATAAGTGTTTATAGCTACTGTAATGAGTGATCTAGTGTTTATAGGTATTATATAAGTGTTTATAGCTACTGTAATGAGTGATCTAGTGTTTATAGGTATTATATAAGTGTTTATAGCTACTGTATGAGTGATTGAGTGTTTATAGCTACTGTATGAGTGATTGAGTGTTTATAGCTACTATAATATAAGTGATCTAGTGTTTATAGCTACTGTAATGAGTGATCTAGTGTTTATAGGTATTATATAAGTGTTTATAGCTACTGTAATGAGTGATCTAGTGTTTATAGGTATTATATAAGTGTTTATAGCTACTGTAATGAGTGATCTAGTGTTTATAGGTATTATATAAGTGTTTATAGCTACTGTAATGAGTGATCTAGTGTTTATAGGTATTATATAAGTGTTTATAGCTACTATAATATGAGTGATCGAGTGTTTATAGGTATTATATAAGTGTTTATAGCTACTATAATATGAGTGATCTAGTGTTTATAGGTATTATATAAGTGTTTATAGCTACTATAATATGAGTGATCTAGTGTTTATAGGTATTATATAAGTGTTTATAGCTACTATAATATGAGTGATCTAGTGTTTATAGGTATTATATAAGTGTTTATAGCTACTATAATATGAGTGATCTAGTGTTTATAGGTATTATATAAGTGTTTATAGCTACTGTATGAGTGATTGAGTGTTTATAGCTACTATAATATAAGTGATCTAGTGTTTATAGCTACTGTAATGAGTGATCTAGTGTTTATAGCTACTGTAATGAGTGATCTAGTGTTTATAGGTATTATATAAGTGTTTATAGCTACTGTAATGAGTGATCTAGTGTTTATAGGTATTATATAAGTGTTTATAGCTACTGTAATGAGTGATCTAGTGTTTATAGGTATTATATAAGTGTTTATAGCTACTGTAATGAGTGATCTAGTGTTTATAGGTATTATATAAGTGTTTATAGCTACTGTAATGAGTGATCTAGTGTTTATAGGTATTATATAAGTGTTTATAGCTACTATAATATGAGTGATCTAGTGTTTATAGGTATTATATAAGTGTTTATAGCTACTGTAATGAGTGATCTAGTGTTTATAGGTATTATATAAGTGTTTATAGCTACTATAATATGAGTGATCTAGTGTTTATAGGTATTATATAAGTGTTTATAGCTACTATAATATGAGTGATCGAGTGTTTAGAGTGAGGCTGTGATTTTATTAGGAAATGATCACGTTTGTTGTAATAACAGTAAGAGTAAGAGTTGGAGGAGATCTCACCACTGTGTTGCTGATGATTTTCCCCAATTCTTTCCATCCTTAACCACTGAATCTTGGCCCTGGTTAGTGATTAAATCTCACAGAACAGCAAATCAAAACAAAATGAAGAAACCAAATGATAAATGAACTTGATTGAAACTTTATTTATTAATCACAGAACTTTTTTTGTGAAGTTAAACGTCTCTGAGTAACTTTAAATCACACGGCTTCCTGTTTAATCGCCGGCATGTCTGAAAGGCTGAAAAAAGAAAATTCACAAAGCTTACGGTCGACTTCCATTTAAAAGTTTCACGGACAATTACATGGACAATAAAACCTTCAGCTTATCATCAATTAGCATCACTTATTTCCGTGATTCACTCAGTTAAATATAACTAATCAGATGGCAGCAGCTGGAGGAGATAACGGGGGAAATGGGACGATGAGGCGGTGTTCTGACTGCTAATGAAGTCTACTGCGTTCTCCTGCAGTCTCCACGCAAGCTTCATGGAGGAAGACACGCAGGGTTTTTTTTTTCTACTTCATATCTCATGTAGGAGATACCACCTCCCCCACCAGCGACATGGACAGGAATAAAAATGTATTATAAATACATTGTATTATTATGTCTTATAAAGAACTAATCAGCCATGCTGTTATGTGATCTTTCATATTTCCGATATCTTTCTGTGTTTAATGTTGTGGAACCTTCTCAGAACAAGTTTTACATTTGGACTAAACCCGACTCTGAGAGCACCATCCCTGAGGACGTGAAGCACGCTGGTGGTGGCATCATGCTGTGCAGAGTTCTAATTCGCCTGTAGATTGAATGCAGTGTTTAGAATTCTTATTCTTATTATTATTGCTTAGTTATTATGGAATCGCTCCTCATTTCCTGAGAGCAGACTCTCCAATTTATTCAGAATGCAATTCCCCTCCTTCAGGAACTGCAGCTGAAGGATTTATTGATGCCAAGCAGAAGTTTCAATTAAAGTTTAAATCAAAGAGCACCCTGGGTATATAACCAGCTTACAGCTAACCCTCAATCTCACGCTCAGTGAATGCTAATAGATACCGGGATTCTGAAACAAATCCACCATTTCGGTTGGATCTCCTCAGAGAGATAGCGTAGCCATGATGTAGCCATGCTGCTGGAAGGAAATGTCAGATTGATATTTTCCGGAACGAGTCGACGTCGATCGCTGATACAGAAGCGTGCAGCGTTAAGCAGGTAGACTGTTAGCTTTAAACTGTTAAACTCTCACGGGCATATTAATGTGAAGATTTTCCTCAGAAACACGCCGCTAATAGCTGAACACTTGTCGGAACGATCGAGACGGGTTGCTGCTGAAGTTCTTGGAAGAATGCTGAAGAATTTTTGGATGAGGAAACAAGTCTGGATAAAATAAACGACTCAACAGCTTGCAGTGTTCAACCACTGAACTCCATCCAACAGCATGGCAGCAGAACCACCAGCACCACCACCACAGGCCTTAATACTGCAGCTTGCTTCCAGCTATTCTTTCTTTCTTTCTTTCTTTCAGTTGCATTGATTATGGATGATTCAGGACTGTTGATGCGTTAATGGTTTTGGATTCACATCAACAGTTCTCTCCATCTATTAACCTTTTGCTCTGGTAACAAGCAAATCTGTCTGAGGAGAAATGAGAGAGCTTCAGAGTCAATAACTCTCTCTCTCTCTCTCTCTCTCTCTCTCTCTCTCAGAGAGAGAGAGAGAGAGAGAGAGATTGACTCCTTCACTCACACACAAGGTGAAAGATTCAAAATTCTTACATTCACTTCAATACAAAATATTTACGTTAGATTAGCAAAGGCTAACAACAAAACAGTTTTAATCCTAATCTCTCCATTAGGAATTTTATTCCTTTGTGCTAAAAAAAAAGTCATTTCATTGTGTTACACATGTTCGCTTATAGAGAAATGAAACGAACTCAGAGTAAAGTGTGGAGATTTTTCATTTTAGCGACCTACCTTTAACTTTTAATTTGTTGGGAAAAAAATCCTTCAATTATCAAAATATCATACAAACACTATATTGCCAAAAGTTTTGGGACGTCTGCCTTTCCATGCACATGAATGTAATATGGAGTTGTCCCGCCCTTTACAGCTATAACAGCTGGGAAGGCTTTCCACAAGGTTTAGGAGTGTGTTTATGGGAATTTGACCATTCCTCTAGAAGCGTGGTCATTTGTGAGGTCAGGCACTGATGTTGGACGAGAAGGTCTGTCTCACAGTCTCCACTCTAATTCATCCCAAAGGTGTTCTATGGGGTTGAGGTCAGGACTCTGTGCAGGCCAGTCCAGTTCCTCCACACCAAACTCACTCATCCATGTCTTTATGGACCTTGCTTTGGTCACTGGTGTGCAGTCATGTTGGAACAGGAAGGGGTCATCCCCAAACTGTTCCCACAAAGAGCATGAAATTGTCCAAAATGTCTTGGTATGAAGCTGAAGCATTAAGAGTTCCTTTCACTGGAACTAAGGGGCGGAGCCCAAGCCCTGAAAAACAACTCAATGATCTGGAGGGGTGTCCCAATACTTTTATCAACATAATATGTGTTTCTAATTTTCAGAGAGTGGAGGTAATAAAATGACGAAAATCATTGAAAATGATTGAAGATGAAAATCAGCAAATTAAAAAATTATTATTATTATTAATTATTAAATTATTAAAAATTTTTTTGGTTGAATTTTTGTTCTACAGTTTAAGAGCTGATGTGTTTAATATTAACACTAACACTGTAGCTTTACACGCTGATCTAATCTGGGATGAAGGAAGAGCGTGTCATTCTTTTGTAGTTCTATTTTAATATTCTAATATTCTAATGTCTATTGACAGAAATAACCACAAAATATCAAATAGACAGAAATGTCAAAGTGACTTAAACATTGATTATTATTTCATTAGAATGTTGAAATTAGCTGAAAGAACAAAAAATGCTGGCTAGCATGAAGGTCAGGATTCGGAGCTGTATTCTGAAATAATTCTAGGGAAAAACAAACAAATTGGAGATTTTCTGCCGCCTCGACTCGACTCTCGAGGTATTGCTGATGTTTTTCTCCTCTTTTGAACACACTTCATAAGCTATAGCTGAAACTAGCAGAGTCAGTATCCGCGACAGGTTTGTTAGCGATCTCACTCACGACTTGTCTCACTACAGGAGAACTTCACCATTTCACCATCAACTCCACGCTGACGCTCTGGTGAAGACGGTTCTCCTAAACAGAACCAAATGGCTCTCTGGGTCATCCTGCTAGCATGGATCTGAACATGGCTCTCAGATGTCCTGATTCCTGTTCCTAATTTACTTTCTATCACAGACTTTTCCAGAATCTCCAGCGAAGAGCTCTTCATGCTGTAAGTGTAGGAGAGAAGGTCCAGGAGTTAAATAAACATCTGAGCTTCATGCAAAGACAGACGCAGACACATTCGTATCTATTGTATTGCATCATGCCTCAGAGTGAAGAAGAGCAATAAGCTCGACTGCAGATCTCTCGTCCTTTAGAGAAGCCTGAGATCCGTCTGAACAGCCTGAAGCCTCTTCCTCTTATACTGAATGTCCTGTTTGATTTGTGTTCTGCTTTATGGATTGACTCATTGTGATTTCTCACAGTTGTGTGTGTCTGGATCTGAAAGTGAACATCTCTTTCTTCTTCTTCTTCTTCTTCTTCTTCTTTAAAAGGGCTGCAGGGAATGTTTTCTGTAGAAAGGAAGAAGAGAAGCACATATGGCTCAGCCGAAAGGCTCGACGTGATGGAGATACATCGCCGTTAGTGTCCTGCGTCGGTGTATTCGTGCTTGCTCTCCGAAAAGCCTCCAGTGGATGGATTTACAAGCTCTAATTACTGGAACTGGTCAAGGCGCATTTCTCAGAGCGTTAGAATTTCAGATTCTGATATTTTATGAATGTGATTCTCGGCTGCTCGTGTTCCAAAACCCCGCTGGCAAAACATCTCACACTGGAGCTGCTGTTTGGAAATCATCCCCTGGGAGCAGTTAGTTCACGCGCTCTGTAAGAGGCGAGAGTTTATCCTGAATAAATATGTTTGTGAGGAGGTGAGAGAGCCAAAGAGACTAAAAGACTAAAGCACCGCTGCATCGCTGCATGAGATGAAGCGAAGGTTCGATGCCACTAATGCGGCTCTATCGTCCATGGCAACGTGGAGAAACCTGGATGCTAATGGTGAAGATTAATATACAATCCGTTCATGGTGAATTTACTCTTCGTCTCTCTGCAAAGAGATCACCATAGCAACACGTTACATATCCTGGTGGTGCGATGTGTCCGTCCCATGATGCAACACGGTGTGGCCTCTTTTAGCAGAAAGAGAAAAGCTCATTAAGAAGATTGTTTCCCCCCCCCCGGGTTGCCACTAGGGGGCAGCAGCGACCAAGAGAAAGACTCGGACTCGTCTCCCAACTCCAGCGGCTTTCACTCAGATGCCCTCTGTAGACGCAGGGACCATTTAAATGAGACTGGGGTGGGTTTGTTCACATCTGTGAGGTCGGAGTGAACCTGACACTGTTTTATGGCGTATAAATGCAGGAAGAAACAAACAGAAAAAAAAAGAGATAAAGAGCAGGAAGGATGGATAGATGGAGAGAAAACCGGAAAAGCCAAAAAATCTGTGCAGGAAGATGAGCCAGAAGATTCGCTCAGTGAGGACAAATCACAAACACCAAGGCTAGATGAGTGGGAAGAGAGAGAGAGAGAGAGAGAGAGAGAATGAAAAAGAAGGCCAGGGAGGAGAATTACGTAAGCATGTCTATGTGAAATCTAGAGATAGTAGAGAGTAGTTTTCATAAAACTGTATTTTATTTCATTATACACCTCCATTAAACACACACACACACACAGACACACACCTACACACACACACACACACACACAGACAGACACACACACCTACACACACCCACACACACACACACACAGACAGACACACACACCTACACACACACACACACACACACACAGACAGACACACCTACACACACACACACACAGACACACACACCTACACACACACACACACACACACACACACAGACAGACACACACACCTACACACACACACACACA